>NW_020174420.1:1563078-1585061 GCF_003031525.2 Neophocaena asiaeorientalis asiaeorientalis | reverse complement strand
ATTTCATTACTTGCGATTGGTCTGTTCATATTTTCTATTTCTTCCTGGTTCAGTCTTGGAAGGTTATACCTTTCTAAGAATATGTCCATTTCTTCCAGGCTTTCCACTTTATTGGCATAGATTTGCTTGTAGTAGTCTCTTAGTATGCTTTGTATTTCTGCGGTGTCTGTTGTAACTTCTTTTTCATTTCTAATTTTACTGATTTGAGTCCTCTCCCTCTTTTTCTTGATGAGTCTGTTTCTGGCTTGTAGAGCTTCTGCTGAGAAATCAGCTGTTATCCTTATGGGAGTGCCCTTGTATGTTATTTGTCGTTTTTCCCTTGCTGCTTTCAATAGTTTTTCTTTGTGTTTAATTTTTGCCAATTTGATTACTATGTGTTTTGGCATGTTTCTCCTTGGGTTTATCCTGTATGGGACTTGCTGTGCTTCCTGGACTTGGGTGGCTACTTCCTTTCCCATGTTAGGGAAGTTTTCAACTATAATCTCTTCAAATATTTTCTCAGGTCCTTTCTCTCTCTCTTCTCCTTCTGGGACCCCTATAATGTGAATGTTGTTGCGTTTAATGTTGTCCCAGAGGGCTCTTAACCTGTCTTCATTTCTTTTCATTGTTTTTTCTTTATTCTGTTCCACAGCAGTGAATTCCATCCTTCTGTCTTCCAGGTCACTGATCCATTTTTCTGCCTCAGTTATTCTGCTATTGATTCCTTCTAGTGTAGTTTTCATTTCAGTTATTGTATTGTTCATCTCTGTTTGTTTGTTCTTTAATTCTTCTGTGTCTTTGTTAAACATTTCTTGCATCTTCTCGATCTTTGCCTCCATTCTTTTTCCGAGGTCCTGGATCATCTTCACTATCATTCTGAATTCTTTTTCTGGAAAGTTGCCTATCTCCACTTCACTTGGTTGTTTTTCTGGGGTTTTATCTTGTTCCTTCATCTGGTACATAGCCCTCTGCCTTTTCATCTTGTCTGTCTTTCTGTGAATGAGGTTTTGGTTCCACAGGCTGCAGGATTGTAGTTCTTCTTGCTTCTGCTGTCTGCCCTGTGGTGGATGAGGCTATCTAACAGGCTTGTACAAGTTTCCTAATGGGAGGGACTGATGGTGGGTAGAGCTGGGTGTTGCTCTGGTGGGCAGAGCTCAGTAAAACTTTAATCTGCTTGACTGCTGTTGGGTGGGGCTGGGTTCCCTCCCTGTTGGTTGTTTGGCCAGAGGCAACCCAACACTGGAGCCTACCTGGGCTCTTTGGTGGGGCTAATGGCGGACTCTGGGAGGTCTAACCCAAGGAGCACTTCCCACAACCTCTGCTACCAGTGTCCTTGTCCTCACGGTGAGCCACAGGTGAGCCACAGCCAACCCCTGCCTCAGCAGGAGACCCTCCAACACTAGCATGTAGGTCTGATTCAGTCTCCCCTGGGGGCACTGCTCCTTCCCCCGGGTCCCGATGCGCACATTACTTTGTGTGTGCCCTCCAAGAGTGGAGTCTCTGTTTCCCCCAGTCCTGTTGAAGTCCTGCAATCAAATCGCGCTAGCCTTCGAAGTCTGATTCTCTAGGAATTCCTCCTCCCGTTGCCGGACCCCCAGGTTTGGAAGCCTGACGTGGGGCTCAGAACCTTCACTCCAGTGGGTGGACTTCTGTGGTATAAGTGTTCTCCAGTCTGTGAATCACCCACCCAGCAGTTACGGGATTTGATTTTACTGTGATTGCGCCCCTCCTGCCGTCTCATTGTGGCTTCTCCTTTGTCTTTGGGTGTGGGATATCTTTTTTTGGTGAGTTCCAGTGTCTTCCTGTCGATGATTGTCCATCAGCTAGTTGTGATTCTGGTGTTCTCGCAAGAGGGAGTGAGAGCATGTCCTTCTACTCCGCCATCTTGGTTCAGGACCCTAAAAGTGTTTTCTAAAAAACGATCAGAACAGAAAGAGAGAATAAAGACAGAAAATGGACCTTGATCAAAACTTCTTTTTGTTTTGTGTTTTTTTTGTTAACAATATTCATTTATTTAATTAATTAATTTATTTAGGCTGCACCGGGTCTTAGGTGAGGCACGCAGGATCTTCGTTGCAGCACGCAGGCTCATAATTGCTGCATGCAGCTTACTTAGTTGAGGCATGCGGACTTCTTAGTTGCGGCATGCAGACTCCTTAGCTGCAGCATGCATGTGGGATCTAGTTTCCCAACCAGGAATCGAACCTGGGCCCCCTGCATTGAGAGCATGGAGTCTTACCCACTGCACCACCAGGAAGTCCCACCTCGATCAAAAAGTGAAAAAACAATTAAAAGAAGAGTTTTCCTCATGTTTGTTGGGGTATTGAGTACAAGACTCTCTTGCTTAGTGAAGAGGAAATTGCTCTGAGTACTGATGTAAGGAATTGTAAAACCTTCCAGTTTAGTTAGTCAATAAATTATTTTTTAAGTGTTACTTCAACATCGAAGTAATAATATACCTCATTGAAAAAATAAATCGATTCTTAAAATTTTACTACAGAAATGTGGGACACATTCCTCTTGAGTGCTTGTTTATTTCCTGGGAGGCAACTACTTTCAACTCTTGCAACTTTTCCTAGTAGTATTTACCTCTGTCTTTCTAAAAAGTATACTTTATAACTACTTCTTGATTTAAATGATTTAATGGCTTTTTTGGTAAATTGAGAACTAATACATGAAGATGAGGATTTAGCTCCTTTTCTCTGTATTCTATTTTGACTTCTTCCATCCTCTCAATTGAGATTTTTTATCTCAATATTTAGTTAAATCAGTAGTGAGGTTTTATATTATTATGACTAGGTAAATATGATTAGCCTTTCAGCCAAAAGATAAACTAAGATTGTTTCTTTCATTTACTTACTTTTCTATTAATGTATGGTTGGTTTTTTCCAGTTACTGAGATGTGTTAAACAAATGCAGGAATCTGTCAATTTCATTTTTTCCTTAAGACTTCCTTTCTCTAGACCTCATTCTTTTTTTCCTGTTTTTTATTTATTTAGCAGATTACATTCCATTATAGCTTAATTACAAACTGTTGGGTATAATTCCCTGTGCTATACAGTAAATCCTTGTTTTTATCTATTTTATGTATAGTAGTTTGTATCTGTTAATCCCATACTCATAAAGTAGTTTTCTACGTCTGTGAGTCTGTTTCTGTTTTGTATATAGATTCATTTGTATTACTTTCACATATAAGTGATAACATATAGTATTTGTGTTTCTCTGTCTGACATTTCACTAAGCGTAATATTCTCTAGGTCCATCCATGTTGCTGCAAATGTTAAAATTTCATTCTGTTTTATGGCTGAATAACATTCCAATATATATATATATATATCACATCTTCTTAAGCCAATAGGCTGTTGATGGGCACTTAGGTTGCTTCCATATCTTGGCTACTGTAAATAATGCTACTGTGAACATTGAGTGCATGTATCTTTTTTAGTTAGAGTGTTCACTTTTTTTTTCCAGATACATACCCAGGAGTGAAACTGCTGGATCTTATGGTAGTTCTATTTTTAGGTTGTAAAGGACCTCCGTACAGCTTTCCATAGTGGCTGCACTAATTTACATTCCCATGAACAGTATGCAAGTGTTCCCTTTTCTCCACATTCTCTTTGGCATTTTTTTGTAGACTTTTTGATGATAGTCATTTTGACCCATGTGAGGTGATACCTCATTGTGGTTTTGATTTGCATTTCTCTAATAATTAGCAATGTTGAGCATCTTTTCATGTGCCTGTCAGCCATCTGTATATCTTCTTTGGAAAAATGTCTATTTAGGTCTTCTGCCCATTTTTTTATTGGATTGTTTGGGTTTTTTTGATATTGAGCTATATGAGGTGTTTATGTATTTTGGATATTAACCCCTTGTTAGTTGCATCATTTGCAAATATTTTCTCCCATTCCATAGTTTATCTTTTCATTTTGTTAATGGTTTCTTTCGCTGTGCAAAAGCTTTTAAGTTTGATTAGGTCCAATTTTTTATTTTACTTCTTTTGCCTTGGGAGACTGATCTATGAAAATACTACTGTGATTTATGTCAAAGAATGTTTCACCTGTGTTCTCTTCTAGGAGTTTTTATGGTGTCATGTCTTACATTTAGGTCTTTAAACCATTCTGAGTTTATTTTTGTATATAAGAAAATGTTCTAATTTCATTGTTTTACGTATAGCTGTACAGCTTTCCCAGCACCACTTGTTAAAGAGACTCTCTTTTCTCCATTGTATATTCTTGCCTTAGTTGTCATAGATTAATTGAGCATGGGCTTATTTCTTGGCTCTCTATTCTGTTCCATTGATCTATGTTTCTTTTTTTGTACCAGTACCATACTGTTTTGATTACTGTAGCTTTTTTTTTTTTTTGCGATACGCGGGCCTCTCACTGTTGTGGCCTCTTCCGTTGCGGAGCACAGGCTCTGGACGTGCAGGCTCAGCAACCATGGCTCATGGGCCCAGCCGCTCCACGGCATACGGGATCCTCCTGGACCGGGGCATGAACCCACGTCCCCTGCATCAGCAGGCGGACTCTCAACCACTGTGCCACCAGGGAAGCCCGATTACTGTAGCTTTGTTGTGTGTAGTCTGAGGTCTGGAAGGGTTATGCCTCCAGCTTTTTTCCTTTTTCTCAGGTTTGCTTTGGCAATTCTCAGTATTTTGTTATTCCATATAAATTTTTTAATATAAATTTATTTATTTGTTTATTTTTGGCTGCATTGGATCTCTGTTGCGGCACACAGGCTTTCTCTAGTTGCGGCAAGTGGGGGCTGCTCTTCATCGAGGTGTGTGGGCTTCTCATTGCAGTGGCTTCTCTTGTTGAGAAGCATGGCTCTAGGTGTGCGGGCTTCAGTAGTTGTGGCATGCGGCCTCAGTAGTTGTGGCTCATGGGCTTAGTTGCTCCACGGCATGTGGGATCTTCCCGGATCAGGGCTCAAAACTGTGTCCCCTGCATTGGCAGGCAGATTCTTAACCACTGTGCCACCAGGGAAGTCCCCATATAAATTTTAGGATTATTTACTCTAGTTCTGTGGAAAATGTCATGGGTATTTTGATAGGGATTGCATTAAATTTGTAGATTTCTTTGGATTATATGACCATTTTAACTATTAATTCTTTTAATTCAAAAGCATGAGATATTTTTCCATTTCTTTTATCAGTGTTTTGTAGTTTTCAGTATATAGGTCTTTTACCTCCTTGGTTAAGTTTATTCCTAGGGTTTTTTTTAATGTGATTTTATTTAATTAATTAATTTATTTATTTTTTAACATCTTTATTGGAGTATAATTGCTTTACAATGGTATGTTAATGTCTGCTTTATAACAAAGTGAATCAGCTATACATATACATATATCCCCATATCTCTTCCCTTGATGTGATTTTAAATGGGATTGTTATTTACTTTCTCCTTCTGATATTTCATCACTGGTGTATAGAAATGCAACAGATTTCTGTATATTAATCTTGTATCCTGCTACCTTGCTGAAATCATTTATTAGTTCTAGTAGTTTTTGTGTGGAGACTTTAGGGTTCTCTATAGAGTATCATGTCATCTGCATATAGTGAGTTTTACCTCTTCTCTTACAATTTGGATATGTTTTCTTTCTTTTTTTTTTTGTCTCATGGCCATAGCTGGGACTTCCAATACTTTGTTAAACAAAAGCAGTGAGAGTGGGCATCTTTATTTTGTTCTTGAATTCAGCAGGGAGACTTTCAGCTCTTCAGCATTAAGTATTTTGCTGGCTGTGAGTTTGTCATAAATGACCTTTATGATATTGAGATATGTTCCCTCTATACCCACTTTGATGAGAGTTTTTATCATGAATGGATGTTGAATTTTGTCAAATGTGTTTTCTGTGTCTATTGAGATGATCGTGTGGTTTTTGCCTTTACTTTTGTTAGATCTCATTCTTCATACTCTGATCTGGTCTGGTTCTAGGTTTGTACCAACCTAAAGAGTAGGATCTTTAAAGAGATAAGAAAGGAGATTGCACCCATGAAATAAGAATTGGACACTATGGAAAGGAACAATCAGAGAAGGGGAAAGTGCTGTATAAAATTAAAAATATGATAGCCAAGATGGAATTTTGAACTGAAGGGAGAAGATAAAGTTCTCTCAATTTGGTGCATAGCTGGGACTTTCCTTCACGTCTCTCCTAGTTTGGATGCTTTATTTGGATCCTGGTTTGGTTTACTCAATCACTTTGGTGAAGCACTTAGTCCAGTTACTTTCTAAGAAAGGATAAATTTTCTAAGTCCTTGTGTGTCTCAGAAATGTCCTTATTCTACCCTTACACTTGATTTCTCTGGCATGCTTTTTCTGGTACACTCCTCTCTGGTATTCTGAAATTTTATGGTTATGTGACCTTACTGTGGTTCTTTTTTTCCATTTATTGTGTTTTGGCTCTTTCAACCTGAGGCCTTTTTTTTCCTAGTCTGGTGAAATTTATTTCAATAAGCTTTTTTCTTTCCATTTAAAATGTTCTCTCTCTCTCTCTCTCTCTCTCTTTTTAAAAATAAATTTATTTATTTTATTTTTGGCTCCATTGGGTCTTTGTTGCTGCGTGCGGGCTTTCTCTAGTTGCAGTGAGTGAGGGCTACTCTTCGTTGTGGTGCACGGGCTTCTCATTGCAGTGGCTTCTTCTGTTGTGGAGCACAAACTCTAGGTGCACAGGCTTCAGTAGTTGTGGCTTGCGGGTTCTAGAGCGCAGGCTCAGTAGTTGTGGCGTACAGGCTTAGTTGCTCTGCGGCATGTGGGATCTTCCCGGACCAGGGCTCAAACCCGTGTCCCCTGCATTGACAGGCGGATTCTTAACCACTGCACCACCAGGGAAGCCCTCTCTCTTTTTTTTCCTGTTCTTTTTGTTTGTTTGTTTGTTTTTGTTTTTGTTTTGCCACACCACGTGTCTTGCGTGATCTGGAACAGGGATTGAATTGGGGCCATAGCAGTGAAAGCCCAGAAATAACCACTAGGCCACCAGAGAACTCCCATTCTTTTTCTTTAGTTAAGTATTTTAGATCTCCTGGATTGATCCTTTAGTTTTCTTCTCTCTTCTGTTTTTTATCCGTCTCCTTTTTTTTTTAAACTTCTCAAGGCAATTTTTTTTCAACTCTATCTTCTAGCACTTCCACTTCTATTCAGTATTTATTTTTGATTATCATATTTAAAATTTTAACCTTTCTTGTTCTCTGATTGCTTCTTTGCATTTTATAGATGCAATATATTGTCTTATCTTTTTAAAGATATAAATTGTAGTTTTATTTTTGGAGTTTTGCTTTTTTCATTGTTTCTGCCCTTTGTGGTCCTTTTTCCTGTTTGTTTGGCTTTTCAGTTTCTTCAGGGAGAAGCCTCCCGTCCTCTGTAGTGTGGGATATAATCCTAGGTGTCGACATTCTGGGAGCAGGGCCAATGAAGTGGAATATGTCGAGATTACCTATGACTACCCCCAAGTTCAGTGATTCACTAAGAGGACCCACAGGACTTGGCATGTAGTCATACTCACAGCTATGATTTAATACAGTGAAAGGATACAACACAAAATTAGCAAAGGAAAAATGTAGGTGGGGCAAAGTCCAGAGGAAAGCAGGCACCAGCTTCCAGAGTCCTCTCCCACTGGAGTCACACAGGCTGTGCTGAATTTTATGCACCAAAATCCTAGACTCCCAGAAGGAAAGCAGGTGTTCGGCACAAACCACATTGTTTGTGTTTAGGCCCATTAAACCGCTTCTGTCAGTTAGGGAATGGTGGGAACCTTCTTGAAATCAGAGTCTCCAGATGCCAACCAAAGGCTAGCCTTGCAAACAGGCCTTTCAAAGAATAGCAGTCTTAGGCCTGCTATGTGAATTCTTTCCTGAATAGGAACTGAGGGCCCCACAGTTTAATATACAGTTGACACTTGAACAATATGGGTTTGAACTGCGCAGGTCCACTTGTACACATGTTTTTTCCAATAAATATATTGGAAAAATTTTTGGAGATTTACGACAGTTTGAAAAACTTGCAGACAAACTCTGTAGACTAGAAACATGGAAAAAACTAAGAAAAATGTATGTTATGAATGCATAAAATATATGTAGCTACTAGGCATAAGGTGATTGATATTTAATGTAAAATTAATAATGTGTTAGTTTTCTTACTGTTTTATAACTTTGATTTCAAAGAATTACATTACCATACAGTATGCCTCTCTTTCTTCCTCTCTCCCAGTTGGAGAAACTGTGTATCAGCCTATCATCACAGGTAAGTGGTTTCTTTAAAAAGGTAACCATGTTTCCAGTACTGTATTATGAATATATTATTGTATGCCATAAAAATTTTATAATGACTTATTTATTAGTGTATAGACCAGGCTTACCATGAAATAATCACATTGGTTACACTAGGCTACCATAAAACAATCATGTTGCTTCTTCATTATAAATGCATGAATCGTTATACCTGTAAAGAAATATAAATTTCTTTTTCACATTATCTTTTCATTTTTGATGTCTGGTGTTAGTAACACATATAATATCTACAGTGTTTTGTATCTTATAAGACAATATGATATAGATACTTATAAACAGTTTTAAACTTACAGTATCAGTAAATACAGTCCAGTACTGTATTTTCCCTCCCTTATAATTTTCTTAATAACGTTTTCTTTTCTCTAGGTACTTTATTGTAAAAATACAGTATATAATACATATAACATACAAAATATGTGTTAATTGACTGTGTTATTGGTAAGGCTTCTAGTCAACAGTAGGCTAGTAGTATTGATAGTTAAGTTTTGGGGGAGGCAAAAGTTATAGGTTGATTTTCTGCTGCATCAGGGAGGTTGGTGCCCCTAACCCCACATTGTTCAAGGGTCAACTGTATAGGCTTTCTCTTAACCTCCTTATCTTTGCCTGGTGCCCTATCCTTGCCCTCTACTGGTAACCTGGTGGCCAGAGCCTTTCACCTGCTGTAGGTGAAAAAGTCACCTGTTTGCAACAGGGTAAGAGAGTGGCCGTGGGTGAGTGAATATCCAACATTTTGCTGTTTACTTGTCCTATAACTATGTTACTGGTTCTCAAAGTGTGGTCTCAGGGGGCTCCTGAGACCCTTTTCATAATAATACTTACATGATGTTTGCTTTTTTCTTATAAGCATACAATGGAGTTTTCTAGAGGCTATATAGTGTTACAGTAGACTGAATGCAGAATTATAAGCAATGCCACTCTTCTCACTAATTTATTTTTTGTTTTGGAAAATAAGGGTTTTTTTCATAAAAATCATTAGCTTATTATTTTTAAATGGAGTAAAAATTTAAAATAATTTGAATTTCTCAGTTTTTCTTAAGATAATAAATCTAGGTAGATATAACCCACATAAACAAAAGTTCTTTGGAGTCTCAATGCTTTTTAAATACGTAGGTCCTTGGACCCAAAAGCTTGAGAAACCTACATTTCCCATTCTTCTGAGTCTAGCAATTTGTCCTTTTACTCATTGTCTATCTGTACCTGTGTGTCCAGTATGGTAGCCATTAGCCACATGTAGCTATTTAAATATAAGTTAATTAAAATGAAATAAAATTAAAAATTCAGTTTCTCAGTCATACTAACCAAATTTCAAGTGTTCAGTAACCACATGTGGGTAGTGGCTGCTGTATTGGGAAGCACCGATCTAGACCATTTTCATCATTGCAAAAAGTTCTGTTGGACAGTGCTGATCAAAGCTGTTAACATCGGGCTTCCCTGGTGGCGCAGTGGTTGAGAGCCCGCCTGCCGATGCAGGGATCACGGGTTCGTGTCCCGGTCTGGGAGGATCCCACATGCCGCGGAGCGGCTGGGCCCGTGAGCCATGGCCGCTGAGCCTGCGCGTCCGGAGCTTGTGCTCCGCAACGGGAGAGGCCACAACAGTGAGAGGCCCGCGTACCCAAAAAAAAAAAAAAAAAAAAAAAAAGCTGTTAACATTTAGAAGCTGTTCTTATCTCTTCCCCTTATTCTTTTCTACCCTCACGCTCTGCTTACATTATGATAGCTGAGCCCATATACATATATTATTGGTTCATAAAACATTTCATCACCACCAAGGCAAAGGGACAGGACAGTCTTTCCTAGTGCACACACCCATGCACACTTGTGAAGTGGAGGTGGTGTTGCCATATATGCAGTGCAGACCTGTGCAAAGCACTATGCAGTGAAGCACATTCACAAAAACTGCAATGTGAATGGCTCCCACTGGAGGTACGCAGTGCAGGGGCCCTGAGTGCCTCAAAGAGCCAGGATTTGAATCCAGGTTTGTGTAATTCTACAGTCTGTGCTTTTTAAAAACTTTGGTTAAGATCACGCAATCAATCCCTCTTGTCCTAGATATATGTGCTGTTGGAGGGAAACTTTCAAAAATGGGTAAAATCGGGCTTCCCTGGTGGCGCAGTGGTTGGGAGTCCGCCTTCCGATGCAGGGGATGCGGGTTCATGCCCCGGTCTGGGAAGATCCCACATGCCGCGGAGCAACTAAGCCTGTGCGCCACAACTACTGAGCCTGTGCTCTAGAGCTGGCAAGCCACAACTACTGATCCCGCGTGCCACAACTATTGAAGCCTGTGTGCCTAGAGCCTGTGCTCCGCAACAAGAGAAGCCACCACAATGAGAAGTCCACGCTCCGCAACAAAGAGTAGCGCCCGCTCACCCTAACTAGAGAAAGCCCGCATGCAGCAATGAAGACCCAAAGCAGCCAAAAATAGAATAAAATAAATAAATTTATAAAAAAGAAAAAAACCCCACACATTAAAAAGGAAATTTAATGTAAATGGGTAAAAATATATTAACTTGATTACCGGTAGTGCTCCTGGAATAGTGAATAGTTGGGGTTAATACTGGACCATGTTGGAAAGAGAAGTCATAGATTTAATAATTTGTTTATTGCAGATTTTACTAGGAATAATTTTAGACCAAAAGCTTAAAAATGCAACCAATATAGTAATTATCACCATAAATTGGATATTGATTCCTGAACTTAAGATAGTTCAAGACTTTGCAGGATTTATGGTATGCACAGCTCTAGTTTCCAATATGTAGTTTAGAACTCATAGTGCTTTTTTAACTGTTATAAGAAATCAATCTGGGGACGTCCCAGGGGTCCAGTGATTAACACTCTGTGCTCTCAACGCAGGGGGCACCAGTTCGATCCCTGGCCAGGGAAATAAGATCCCACATCCCGCATGCAGCACAGTGCAGCCAAATAATAATAAAAAATAAAATAAAATGCAAGGATGAAAAAGGAAAAACAACAAAGAAATCAATCTGTACTTGTCATTCAAGGGAAAATCTTTGCCCTCAGTTTACCAGTGATGAATGGCTCAATGATTTGGCTTGTTTGGTTGACATTACAGCTCATCTAACTACTGCAAATACAGGGGCATTCACAAGGAGTGCAGCATTTATACGATTCAGTTCTCCAGTTTGTAGTAAATATATATGCTTTTTGGCAAGCTTTCTTTTTTTTGGCTGCTCTGCGCAGCACGTGTGATCTTAGTTCCCCCACCAGGGGTCGAACCCGCACCTCCTGCAGTGGATGTGCGGAGTCTTATCTACTGGACCACCAGGGAAGTCCCTGGCAAACATTTTTTTAAGGAACAATCTGGATCACTTTCATATGCTGAAGTTGGTTTCCAGAAATGAAAATTATGGCCTTAACTTCATTCCCCAAATTATGGAATTTAAGACTGAATTCCAAGCAGGCTTTTTGATTTTACACTTTATGAAAATGAACGTTTTTCAATTAATAGCAATAAGGTGAATGGATAGCTACAAATGAAAGTATTAAAAACTAAATATTATAACATCGGAGCACAGAACTCTGCAAATAGCTTTGAATTATCCTAAATTTAAAGAACTATGCAAGGGCTCCCCTGGTGGCGCAGTGGTTGAGAGTCCGCCTGCCGAGGCAGGGGACACGTGTTCGTGCCCCTGTCTGGGAGGATCCCACATGCCGTGCACCGGCTGGGCCCGTGAGCCATGGCCGCTGGGCCTGCGAGTCCGGAGCCTGTGCTCCGCAACGGCAGAGGCCGCAGCAGTGAGAGGCCCGCGTACCGCAAAAACAAACAAACAAACAAAAAACTATGGAAGAACTTCATCTTTGTTTGAAAGTACTTGTGTTTAAGAAGAGTTTTTTTCTCTTATGAAACTCAGTTTTAGACAACATACTGCTCTTAGTTCAAGGATTCAGGGCTGAATTCTATATTATACGTTGCATGCTAACTACATTGACATCTTGCTACAGTTTTATATCAAAAATATATGAGCTACAAAAAAAATTTAATAATTACGTTCCTATTTTTTTTTTTTTATTTTTTTTTTATTTTTGGCTGCATTGGGTCTTCATCACTGCGCGAGGGCTTTTCTCTGGTTGCGGCGCACGGGCTTCTCATTGCGGTGCCTTCTCTTGTTGCAGAGCACAGGCTCCAGGAGCATGGGCTTCAGTAGTTGTGGCATGCGGGCTCAGTAGTTGTGGCTCACGGGCTCCAGAGCACAGGCTCAGTAGTTGTGGCACATGGGCTTAGCTACTCTGCGGCATGTGGGATCCTCCCGGACCAGGGCTCGAACCCATGTCCCCTGCACTGGCAGGCAGATTCTTAACCACTGCGCCACCACGGAAGCCCACGTTCCTATTTTTTAATTTGTATTTTTTGAGTTTCAAAATTATGATCTCTTATATCATAAATGCTTGCATTATGTTACATGCCTAAATCATAGTTCATTAAAAATAATGTTTGATTCTATTCCCGGCATTGAATTTTCTGTTATCTTGATCACTTCAATTATTTATGTTACTAGCTTGTCCCCTGTAGGTATTTGAGTTTGTGACCTTTGTCGTAGTTGAAAGGTAAAATCTTAGCTGTGTCCTTGGGGAAGATGCCTGTGAAAATATGGTGATCACATCATTCTAATTAATTTTACACTGTTACCACTTTTCCTTAACTTAGGCATTAAATGTATTTTCATGGTGGTTTGTTTCATGGTGGCAGTTTTAGGAACTGAAAATTGAGCATTTATGCTTATTTATTTCAACATTGTAAGTACATATTAGACAACTCAGTATCATGGGACAAGAGCATTTCCCTTCACCCTTCTCTCACCCCCTGTAGAATCTTCAGGGAAAATTCCCTGTGAAAACTTCTGGGCAAAGCATTGAAAAATAACACCCATAAGCTGTGATAGGATCAGAGACTCCACCCAGATTGTTTAGATGGGTAATTCTGTTCAGGTGAGGAACCAGAGGCTGTGCTACGTTTTGTAATAACTCCCGAGTTTCTGTCGTTGCCTCATTGAAATTCTTTGGTTTGGGATCAATCGTATGCCGTCTGTGAGAAGCTGCCTGGTACTCTTCTCTCCCTGGCGGCACTATCCTTGCCTTGGCTCCAATGCAGCTATGGCTCTGCCTTCTCAATTGCTTGCTGTGTGTTGCCTTTTCATAGAATTATAGACTTTAAAGAGTGTAGTAAAACTTTTGACCACAGAAGAAAAAGATTTTGTCTAGTTTCTAAACTGGTCCAAGGAAAACAGAAAAAGAGGACGACGGAAAAAGTTTTTCTAAATCTTATGTAATTTGTAGGTACTGAATTGTCACTATTCATATTTCCTTTGTTCTTCCCTAAAGTTCAGTGTCTATTTGGGTGTTTAAATTTTAACTTTGCTGACTGATTAGAAAAAATACGTTTATTTAAAGAAATGACAATATCAAGGGGTAAAATGGCAACTCTCCGCTCTTCTCATTTCTCCTCGCTCCCTTTTGATCCTTCTTTGGGGTCAGATAGGTATAACGGGAGTTATGTTTCTGAATCTGTTCTTCAGTGGTTCTCAAGTGTGGTCCCTGTGCGAATACTTACTGAAAATGAAAAATCTTGGGGGCCATCCCAAACCTACTGAATGAAAAACTGTTGGGGTGTATGTGGGCAGCAATGTGTGGTGATTGGGGCTTACACTAAAGTTTGAGAACCACCGTGCTATATGACTTGAATTATACCTCTCTTAGCTTTGTACATGGAAACCTAGAAAAGTTTTCAAACTCCTTTAGTGTCTTTGTGCTTTCCTTTCATTGCTTTGGGAGTCTGAGATAAAGTATATATATTGTGGTAAGCCGGGCACCTTTATCCTAGCTGGCTGGGACTTTGTGGTCCCTGCATTCAGTGAACTGCCTTGAATGATAAAACTGATTGGTGAGGTAATGGATGAGACAGAGATGCCATGGGTACTTCCAGAAGTCAGTTAGGTCTGGCATCCCAGAAACTGTTGATCAGAAGGGAACCTAGTTCTGAGACTTGGCCAAGAGCAATTATTCTCATCTTGATTAGTTAGTGTATGTAATTCACTAGAGAAAAAAGAAAGTCTGAGTATATGACTTTGCATGCGAAATCGTGTGTTTAATTTCTTTTTCTTTTTTTTTTTGCGGTACGCGGGCCTCTCACTGTTGTGGCCTCTCCCGTTGCGGAGCACAGGCTCCGGACACGCAGGCTCAGCGGCCATGGCTCACGGGCCCAGCCGCTCGGCGGCATGTGGGATCCTCCCGGAGGCACGATCCCGCGTCCCCTGCATCGGCAGGCGGACTCCCAACCACGGCGCCACCAGGAAGCCTAATTTCTTTTTGTTGTGGTAAAATCTACATAACACGAAATTTACCATTTTAATCATTTTCAAGTGCACAGTTCAGTGGCATTAAGCACATTCACACTGTTGTGCACCTGTCATCACTATCCATCTCCAGGACTTTTCCATCATCCCAAACTGAAATTCAGCACCTATTAAGCAATAACTACCCATTCCTCCCTCCCTGGAGCCCCAGGTAACCACCATTCTACTTTCTTTCCTATGAATTTCACTATTCTACGTTCCTTATATAAGGGGAATCGTACAATTTTTGTACTTTTGTGTCGGGCTTATTTCACTCAGCATAATGTCTCCAAGGTTCTTTCATGTACAGTAGCATGTCAGAATTTCATACTTTTTAAAGGCTGAATGCCATTGTATGTCTATACCACATTGTGTTTATCCATTCACCTGTGGGTAAACATCTGGGCTGTTTCTACCTTTTGGCTCTTGTGAATAATGCTGCTATGAAAACTGGTGTACAGATACCTGTGCAAGCCCCTGCTTTCGGTTCTTTTGAGTATCTACCTAGAAGTGGAACTGTTAGATCATATGGTAATTCTATGTTTGGTTTTTGAGGGACTGCCACATTTTTTTCCATAGTGACTGCACTATTTTACATTCCCACCAGCAAGGCACAGAGGTTCCAGTTTTTCCAAATATTTTCTTTTTTTTTATAATGGCCCCCCTAATGTGTATGAAGTGGTCCCTTATTGTGGTTTGGATTGTATTTCCCTAATGATGAGTAATATTGATTTCATGTGCTTATTGGTCATCTGGATATCTTCTATGGAGAAATGTTTCTTCACATCTTTTGCCCATTATTTTAATTGGGTTATTTTTTTGTTCGTTTGTTTTTGAGTTGTAGGAGTTCTTTATATATTCTGGATATTAATACTTTATCAGGTATACATTTTGCAAATATTTTCTTCCATCCTGTCGGTTGCCTTTTTACTTTTTATACTGTCCTTTGATGCACAAAAGTTTTAATTTTGATGAAGTCCAGTTTATATGTTTTTATCTTTTATTACCTGTGCATCGAATGTGTAGATCCCCTTGGGTATTATTGAGATTTTAACAATTTTAATTCTTCTAGTACATTTACTTGTTGAGTATTTTTATCGTGAAAGGATGCTGAATTTTGTCAAGTGCTTTTTCCGTGTCAGTTGAGATGATCATGTGGTTTTTCCCCCTCGAATTCATTTTATGAAGCTAGTATTACCCTGATATCAAAACTAGACAAAGAATTAAAAAAAAAGAAAAGTACAGACCAACATCCCTCGTGATATTGAAAATGCAAAATTCTTAGCAAAATATTAGCATTAGAATTCAACAAGATATAAAAAGAATTATACACCATGATCAAGTAGAGTTTATTCTGGGGATGCAAGGATGGTTTAATACCTGAAAATTAATCAATGTAATCAATCATATTAACAAGTTAAGAAGAAAAATCACATGGTCATATTAATCGATGTAGAAAAAGCATTTGACAAAATGTAAAATACATTCATGATAAACACTCTCAAAAAATAGGAAGAGAGGAGAACTTTCTCAGCTTGGTAAAGGGAACCTACAAAAAGCCTACAGCGAAAATCATATCAATACTTAATGGCGAAAGACTGAATGCTTTCTCTTTAACATTGGGAAAAAGAATGGTCTGGGAGTTATAGCAGAGAATAAAAGACATACAGATCAGAGAGGAAGAAATAAAGCTGTCTCTATTTGCAGATGACATAATTATCTTCATAGAAAACCCCAAGGAATCAAAAGAAAAACTAGAATGAATACATGAGTTCAGCAAGGTTGCAGGATACAAGAAAAACATACAAAACTCGATTGTATTTCTAAATGCCAGCGGTGAACACATGGACACCAAAATTAAAAATATAGTGCCATTTACAATTGCTGCAAAAATCTGAAATACTTAGGTGTAAATCTACCAAAAAATGTACAGGACTCTTTTGCCAAAAACTATACAACACTGATGAAAGAAATCAAAAATGATCTAAATACTTCTTTGGAAAGAAATACTGTGGATTGGAAGACTCTACGTAGTGAAGATGTTGATTCTCCCCAAATTGATATACAGGTTTAATGCAATTCCTATAAAAATATCAGCAGCTCTTTTTTGGAAAATCTAGATAAGTTTATTCTAAAGTCTATATGGAAAGGCAAAGAACCTAGAATAACTACAATTTTGAAGAATAAGAATAAAATGGGAGAAGTCAGGCTACCTGACTTCAAGACTTACTATCTTTAGCTACGGTAAGCAAGACTGTTGGTATTGCTGGTAGGAGAAACACATAGATTAATGGCACAGAATAGAGAACCCAGTTATAGACCTACACAAATATGTCCAACTGATTTTTGACAAGATGCAAAAGCAATTAATGGGGGAGATAGCTTTTTCAGCAAATAGTGCTACTGCAAGTAGATATCCACAGGCAAAAATATGGACTTTGACCCAAATTTCACATCTTATACAAAAATTAACTCAACATGGATTACTGACTTAAATGTAAAACTCTGACACTTTTAGGAAAAAAAAAACATAGTAGAAAATGTCAAGATCCAGGGCTAGACAAAAAGTTCTTAGAATTAATACCAAAAGCACAGTCTAGAAAAGGAAACATTGATAAATTGGAATCCATCAAAATTAAAAACTTCTGCTTGACAGAGGACCTTGTTAGGGGATGAAAACGAGGCACAGAGTGGGAGAAAACATTTGCAAACCACATGTCTGACAAAGGACTAATATTTAGAATATATAAAGAACTCTCAAAACTCAATAGTTAAACAAAAATCAGTCAAATTAGAAAATGGGTAAAAGACATGAGGAGACATTTCAACAAAGAGGATATGCAGATGGCATGTAAGAACTTGAAAAAGATGTTCAACATCATTAGCCATTAGGGAAGTGCAAATTAAAACCACAGAGAGATATCACTATACAATTATTAGAATGGCTGAAATACAAAATAGTGAAAACACCAAATACTAGCAAGGATGCCAAGAAACTGGATCACTCATGCTTTGCTGGTGAGAATATAAAATGGTACACTCATTCTGGAAAACAATTTGCCAATTTCTTATAAAACCAACCATGCAATTACCATACAACCCAGCAGTAGCACTTGGCATTTATTTATCCCAGAGAACTGAAAACTTTTGTTTACACAAAATCCTGTGCACCAATGTTCCTAGCAGCTGTATTCATAATAAACAAAGATTGGAAGCAACCTAGATGTTCTTTGAAGGGTAAATATTTAAATTATGGTACATCCATACTATGGAAAACTATTGGGCAATAAAATGGACTGAATTATTGATATGTGCAACAACCTAGGTAGATCTGCAGACAATGATGCTAAATGGAAAAATCAATCCCAAAAAGTTACACACCATATGACTGCATTTATATAATTCTTTTTTAAATTTTTATTTATTTTTTAATTAATTAATTAATTTATTTTTGCCTGCATGGGTCTTCGTTGCTGCGCGCGGGCTTTCTCTAGTTGCAGTGAGTGGGGGCTACTCCTTGCTGTGGTGTGCAGGCCTCTCATTGCAGTGGATTCTCTTGTTGCAGAGCACAGGCTCTAGGCGCACAGGCTTCAGTAGTTGTGGCACGCAGGCTCAGTAGTTGTGGCTCGCAGGCTCAGTAGTTGTGGCTCGCAGGCTCTAGAGCGCAGGCTCAGCAGTTGTGGCTCATGGGCTCAGCTGCTCCGCAGCATGTGGGATCCTCCTGGACCAGGGCTCGAACCCGTGTCCCCTGCACTGGCAGGCGGACTCCCAACCACTGCGCCACCCGGGAAGCCCCTATATAACATTCTTGAATACAAAAATGGTGAACAAATTAGTGATTGTCCCTTATATGGAAGAAGGTGATTGTGAGAGGGAAGTAGATGTGGGTATAAAAGGGCAATAAGAGGGATCCTCGTGATGGACGTGCTCTGTATCTAGGCTCTATCAATGTCAGTATCCTGGCTGTGATATTGTACTATAGTTCTACAAGGTGTTACCTTAGGGAAAATGAAATAAAGGGTACAAAGCACCTCTCAGTATTATTTCTTACAACTGCATATGCATCCACAATTATGAAAAGTTTAATTTAAAAATTGTATGTAGACAAATTCAGCAAAGTAGCAGGTTCCAAAGTCAACACACAAAAATCAGTTGCATTTCTACACACAAACAATCTGAAAAGGAAATTTCAAAAACAATTCCATTTACAAAAGCATCAAAAAGAATAAAATACCTAGGAGTTAACTTAACCAAGGAGGCAAAAGACTTGTACAATGAAAACTATAAAACATTACTGAAAGAAATTAAAGAAGATACAAATAAATGAGTACATATTCCATGTTCATGGGTTGGAAGACTTACTATTTTAAAAATGTCAGTACTACCCAAAATGATCTACACATTCAGTGCAATCCATATCAAAATGCCAATGACTTTTTTTTTTTGCAGAAATAGATAAACCCATTCTAAAATTCATATAGACTCTCAAGGGAACCCCAAATAGCCAAAATAATTTTGAAAAAGAAGAAGAAAACTGGAGGATTCAGACTTCCTGATGCCAAAATTTAGTACAAAGCTACAGTAATCAAAAGTGTGATATTGGCATAAAGCCAAACATATAGACCAATAGAATAGAATAGAGAACTCAGAAATAAACCCTTGCGTATATGATCAAATGATTTTTGCTAAGGGCTCCACGACCATTCATTGGAGAAAGGATAGTTTTTTCAACAAATGGTGTCAGGAAAACTAGATATCCACATTGAAAAAGAATGAAGTTGGACCTTTACCAAACACCATATAAAAAAATAACTCAAGTCCACCTGCTGATGCAGGGGACACGGGTTTGTGCCCCGGTCTGGGAAGATCCCACATGCCGCGGAGCTGCTGGTCCCGTGAGCCATGGCCGCTGAGCCTGTGCGTCCGGAGCCTATGCTCCTCAACGGGAGAGGCCACAACAGTAAGAGGCCCACATACAGCAAAAAAAAAAAAAAAAGAAAAGAAAAAAAAACTCAAAATGGATCAAGGATCTAAATGTAAGACCTAAAGCAATAAAATGCTTAGAAGAAAACATGGCAAAATCTTCATGACATTGAATTTGGCGATGATTTCTTGAATATGACACCAAAAGCATAGGTAACAAAAGAAAAAAATAGACAAATGGACTTGATGAAAATTTAAGAATTCTGTGCATCAAAAGACACTATCAGCAGAGTAAAAATGTAACCCACAGAATGTAAGAAAATATTTACAGATTACATATTTGATAAGGTATTAATATCCAGAAACTATACAGAACTAAAACTCAACAACAAAAACGGCCCAATTCAAAACTGGGCAAAGGACTTCCCTGACGGTGCAGTGGTTAAGAATCTGCCTGCCAATGCAGGGGACATGGGTTTGAGCCCTGGTCCAGGAAGATCCCACATGCTGCGGAGCAACTAAGCCAGTGCACCACAACTACTGAGCCTGCACTCTAGAGCCAACGAGCCACAACTACTGAGCCCCTGCACCACAACTACTGAAGCCCGTGTGCCCTAGAGCCTGTGCTCTGCAACAAGAAAAGCCACCACAATGAGAATAGCCCCCGCTCGCTGCAACTAGAGAAAGCCTGCGTGCAGCAACAAAGACCCCACGCAGCCAAAAATAAAATAAATAAATTTTAAAAAGCAGGGTCTCAAAGATATATTTGTAAACACATGTCCATAGCAGAATTATGCACAATAGCTAAAATGTGGAAGCAACCCTATTGTTCATCAACAGATGAAGGGATAAACAAAATGTGATATGTACATACAGTGAAATATTTAGCCTTAAAAAGGAAGGAAATTCTGCAATATGCTACTCAAAGATATGAGTCTCAAAGAAGTGACCAGAGCAAGAGGAAGCTTTTATACATTTAGACAAAGAAACAGTACATTTGTGAAGAATTGACAAGGCAGAGGTTTGGGCTAGGGACAGTAAATGGTGAAGAAGTAAGGTTTCTGCAGCCTTCTGGTCCCTATATTCCTTGACTCTGGCTGACAGGGATTTCTCCCTTCCTCCTGGTACAGGGAGGATACCTTTCACATAAAAAGATTTATCTCTTGCTTTCAGGGAAGAAGGGCAGGGGTTGGGGCTGAGGGGGTGGTCAGAGTGATCTTGCTTCTGCTGTCTTCTCAAACTCCTTCAGCTTAAGATCCACATTTTGGGGTGGCATGTCCTGAACCCCATCATGTGTAAATTGGTAGAAAGTACTTTGGAAAAACTATTTGGCATTATCTACTAAAGTTGACCGAGAATTTTTACTCCCTTGGTTTATATTAGGGTAATCAACCATCCCAGTTTGCCTGGGATGAAGGGAAATGTTCCCTGGACATAAGACTTTCAGTGCTAAAACTGTGAGAGTTCTAGGCCCCCCAGGACATTTGGTCTCCTAGTGTATAATCAAGAGATATGCATACACATGTGCACCAGGAAGCATTCAAAGGATGTTCATAGTATCATTATTTAGAATAGTTCCAAACTGCAAACAAACTGTTCGAAAACAAAATTCAAATGAGTAAATTTTTAAAACCTTATTGATTTTATTCGATGATTCATGAATCGGGCAGCATCCCATCCAGCAGATAGAAATGAGCTCCGAGAAGCTGTACAAAATGAAAGATTTTTATAGGCAGAAGAGAGCAGGACAAGGAAGTTGTAGCAAAAAGTGGATTGACTGTGTCAAGGTTGCTTTCCTTTAGGGGATGGTGGGGGTCTCTGTGACAGATTACCTCACTAGCCTTGACCAGGTAATTCCAGATTGACCGGTTTAAGATTCTGTTTCCGGAAAAACTGAAAGTATAATCAAGTATTGGTTTGGTGATGTGGGGCTTAGCGTAAGTAACTCCATTTTGAGCCTGTTGTCTTGTTTTTAACAAACCCAAATGCCCTCCAACAGTGGAACAGTTAAGTTATAATATGTTCAAATAATGAGATATTATGCAGCAATAAAAATGAACAATGAAAATGTAACCATATAGGTGAAATTCACAAACATAACATTGAGTGAAAGAAGCTATATACAAGAGAATACATGCTGCATGATTATAATTATATAAAGTTTAAAAATAAAGAAATGAAATTAAAACGTTTAGGAATGCAAGATTAGGTGGCAAAACTATAATGAAAAGCAAGGAAGTGATTATCATAATTGCCAGGCCCATAATAGTGGGGAGGGAAGGGATATTATTGAGAAGGGGCAAGGACCATCTTTGTAATGTTTAACTTCTTGACCTTGGTAACAGTTATATGGGTATTTACTTTGTCATGAATTATTAAGTTATACATTTCTGTTTTGTCTTTTTTTCGTGTATATATGTCACATTTCTCGAAGAGCCCCCCTCCCTCTTTTC
>NW_020174420.1:1491654-1562879 GCF_003031525.2 Neophocaena asiaeorientalis asiaeorientalis | reverse complement strand
CTCTTTTCCCCCCTCCCTCCCTCCCTCCCTCCCTTCCTTCCTTCCTTCCTTCCTTCCAAGGTTTAGCCTTGCTGGGGAAGTATTAGAGAGCAAAAATAAAAAGAAATCATTGCTCACCAGGAGTATGATGGTAGTATCCTCTCACAGGTATTGTCACATAAACTATTGCAAACCTTCAAACCATTCTCCACACTGAATGATATCTGGCATTTATCAGTCAGAATAATGACCGTTTCAAAATAGACGTCTGATTATGCTCTTTGGCTTGAAATCCTTCCACAAAGACTGGTTAAGTATATTCTAGGATACCTCCATAAAATGAAATATTCTGCAGTCATTAAAAAGGATGAAGTAGAGCCCTTTGTATTAATATAGAATAATTTCAAAGAATTAAGTCAGGGGCTTCCCTGGTGGCGCAGTGGTTGAGAGTCTGCCTGCCGATGCAGGGGACATGGGTTCGTGCCCCGGTCCGGGAGGATCCTACGTGCTGCGGAGCGGCTGGGCCCATGGGCCATGGCCGCTGAGCCTGTGTGTCCGGAGCCTGTGATCCGCAATGGGAGAGGCCATAACAGTGAGAGGCCCGCGTACCGCAAAAAAAAAAAAAAAGAATTAAGTCAAAAAGAAGGTGCAGAACTGTGTTTAAAAATGGGTCGATATAGTGGAATTTCATCAAAATTCATTTAAGCTACTCAAAATCAACCAATTCATGGAGGTGAAAGAAAAATAATATATTATTAGAGAGGGCCAAGGGGACTGCCATTGCCTTTTTCCCACTTTTTGAATATATAGTCCACTCTATAACAGTCTCTGGAAATAGTGTGTGAATAATTTTAAGGGTTTTACTCACCATTTATAAAGAAGAGTTATGCATGATTTGAGAGGCCAGACAAATGAACGGTAGTGGTTTCCTTAACTATCGCGCTGGATTATTAATTTTAAGAGAGTGTCTCGCCCATTGCAGGATTTTTATTTATTTATTTTTTTAATTGAAGTATAGTTGATTTACAATGTTGTGTTAATTTCTGCTGTTCAGCGAAGTGATTCGGTTATACATATATATACATTCTTTCGTTGCAGGATTTTTAGTACATCTGACCCTCAACCATTAAGTGCCAGTAGTTCCTGAGTTATTGGGTCAAAGAACCACCCTTACAGATCTTCAAACATTAGTGGGTAGGGCAGGGGTTAGGAGCATACTGTCTCACGTTGAGAACACTAGAAGAACAAAAGAAGAAAGAATATAAGGTCATAGAGAAAGAAAGCTGAGTGAAGAAGAATTAGAGGAACTGACCACCTGGTCTTTAGCATTGGTTGCACAAAACTGTGAATGCTGTATTTGAATAAACAATTTTCAAAGATTATTTCGACCATAAGCAAGGCAGAAAAGCAGGTAAGGTGGGTTCATTCAAGTTCTCTCTGGGGCTTAAGTTGGACTCTCAGTTGCCAACACCAGAGAGCTGTCAGGAAATGGACTTGTGCCTAAGGGACTCATCAGTCTTCCCTCCTGACCCTCACTCAGAAGTGTTCCCCTGAGACCTGCACTTGCCTTGTCTCCCCAGTGCCAGCCGGTCCCTCCTCCCTCCCAGAGGAAGGGAAGGGGAAATACCCTTGAGGGGGAGACTAATTTAAGATTTCTAATTTGATACAATGTGTTACTCGTGTTAACTAAGGAAACCCCGAATGAATTCTGCATAAAGAACTGTCTTGAGACTCTTATAACTGTGAAAAGTCACACAGACTTCCCCTCAGAAGGGGCTTTGTGGGACTTCCCTTTATGGTTTTGGGCGTGGCAATCCTTCATCTAGCACTTCAGTGATAGACTGGATTATGCCCAGTTTTGGTTTCTACACTTTTAAAATGATGTAGATGAATTCAGGAGCCGGTGGAAAGGTGATCAGAGCCCAGCCCAAAGGTTTAAAGTTTTCAGTAGTGATACTATAAAAGACCACAAGATGGCAACAAAAGAACTCTAACATGCCACTTTTTTTTTTTTTTTAAAGCTAGATTTGGGAGAGGCGATTATCAGATCAGATGTTCCTTGATGAAAACAAGAAAAAGAGTTTAAGAATGTCTATATTTTAGGTGGTGTGATGAATTGGGCGATTGGGATTGACATGTATACACTGATGTGTATAAAACTGATGACGAATAAGAACCTGCTGTATAAAAAACTAAATAAAATTAAATTTAAAAAAAAGAATGTCTATATTTTAAAACTTATGAAATGATCAGAATACTTGCTGTGGTAAATTTTTGCAATGCTTGCTTATTGTTTAGGCGAAGGATTTCATACATGTTAAAGAACAATATTGTGGTATCACTTATATATGAATCTAAAAAAACACCTCAAACTCATAGAAACAGAGAGTAGAAAAGTAGTTTCCAGGGACTGGGGGGTGAGGGAAATAGGGAGAGGCTGGTAAAAGGGTACAAACTTTTAGCTATAAGAGGAATAAGTTCTAAGGATCTAATATAAAACGTAACTATAGTTGATAACACTGTATTGTATAATTGAAATTTACCAAGAGTGAAACAAATATTCTCATAATATATATGTGTGTGACTCTAGCATATATATCATTTATATAGATATATACAATATATAGAGTTAATTAATATATCCATCGCTATATAGAGTATAATATATATAAAATATATATATATACATAAGGATCTTAGTAAAAAATATATATATAAAGCCACATGTTGAGATGGCAGTGTCACAAGAAGATGGAACCATTTCTGTGTTCCATGGACATGGACACTGTGTGACTACTTGGAACAGAACCCTCTACCAAACTGCATTGGACAGGTAGCACAAGCAAAAAATAAACTTTGTTGTGTTAATTTAAATATATCAATATATATGTATATATACACACATATATGATGATGGATGTTATATGGTGATGGATGCTGTTAATTAACTAGGTGGGAGGAAGCCTCACAATTATATCTATGTCAAATCATCACGATGTACACTTTAAAAGTCTTACACAATTTTATTTGTCAAGTTACCTCAACAAAGCTGAGGGAAAAAAAAGCAATATTGTTAAATGAGTTAGATATTTGTTTCTCAGACTTTAACAGGTGTCAGTATTGCCTCCTTAGCTTTCTGCCCTCTTTGTCTCTCTTTTCTGACCTCTGACCCTTTCTCTGCTTCCACCAATACGTTACCAGAGGAAAACAATATAACAAAGTGGTGAAGGGCATGGGTTATGGAGCCCTACTGCTTGAGTTCAATTAGAGACCACCAGTTATTAACTGTGTGACATTCAGCAAATTGCTTAACTCTGTGCCTTGGTTCCTTTGTCTGTAAAATAGGGATAATAATAGTGCCCACTTCATTGGCTTATTCTCAGGATTAAATGAATTGATATGTTAGAAGCACTTAAAACAATGCCTGGCATAGAAAAATATTAAATCTTTATGGAATTAATGTTTCAAATTTTTCTACTCATTTATAGAGTTACATTGTTTCAATTTATTAAGCAGATGAGTTAACTGTTTGAGGATTTTCTCATTAAAAACAAAAAACAAAAAAACTTTTAGGGAATTCCCTGGTGGTCCAGTGGTTAGCACTCTACACTTCCACTTCAGGAGGCATCGGTTGGATCCCTGATCAGGGAACTAAGATCCTGCAAGCCACGTGGTGCAGCAAAAACAAAAACACACCAAAAGCCAAACTTTTAAATCAAATAGTTGCTTTTGGTGTAGGTGGCATTTAATAGCTTTTTTTTTTCTGTCAGTCATGTTTTCCTATTTTCCACCCTTAGATAAGTCACTGAAGAGACGATGGCATGAATTTTGTTTATTTATATGGAAGGCTTTTATTAAAGGGTTTAGGATTGTTATATTCCAGAAAGTGAAACAAGAAAATAAAAAGACAGATTAAAGCAGAATAGATTTTTATTTTATAGATATTTGCTATCTGTATAGAGGAAAGACCTTTTCAATAATCCAGAAGGTTTCTTTTTTTTTTTTAAAGGATACTATGCTTACTTATTTAACCAATTCAGGATAATATTTTTTTAGGGTTTTTAAAAATTGAAATACATAGTGATTTAAAATTTTTATAGATTATACTCCACTTATAGTTGTTATAAAATATTGGCTATATTCCCTATGCTGTACAATATATCCTTGTAGCTTATTTATTTTATTTTACTTTTTTTTAAACTTATTTTTGGCTGCGTTGGGTCTTTGTTACTGTGTGCGAGCTTTCTCTGGTTGCAGTGAGCGGAGGCTACTCTTCGTTTCAGTAAGCAGGCTTCTCATCGCGGTGGCTTCTCTTGTTGCAGAGCACGGGCTCTAGGCGCGCGGGCTTCAGTAGTTGTGGCACGCAGGCTCACTAGTTGTGGCTCACGGGCTCCAGAGCGCAGGCTCAGTAGTTGTGGCACACGGGCTTAGTTGCTCCGCGGCATGTGGGATCTTCCCGGACCAGGGCTCAAACCTAGATTCTTAACCACTGTGCCACCAGGGAAGTCCCCTTATTTTATACAGAGTAGTTTGTACCTCTTAATCCCATACCCCTATCTTGCCCCTTCCCCTTCCCTCTCCCCTCTGGTAACCACTAGTTTGTTTTCTATATCTGTGAATCTGTTTCTTTTTTGTTAAATTCATTTGTTTGTTTTCTTCTTTAGATTCCACATATAAGTGAAAACATCCAGTATTTGTCTTTCTCTGACTCATTTTACTAAACATACCTTCTGGGTCCATCCATGTTGTTGCAAATGGCAAAATTTCATTCTTTTTTATGGCTGTGTAGCATACCATTGTGTACATATATATCTTCTTTATCCATTCATCTATTGATGGACACTTAGGTTGCTTCCTTGTCTTGGCTATTGTTAATAATGCGCTGTGGGACAGGAATAAAGACGCAGATGTAGAGAATGGACTTGAGGACACAGGGAGGGAGAAGTGTAAGCTGGGACGAAGTGAGAGAGTGGCGTGGACATATATACACTACCAAATGTAAAATAGATAGCTAGTGAGAAGCAGTCGCATAGCACAGGGAGATCAGCTCGGTGCTTTGTGACCACCTAGAGGGGTGGGATAGGGAGGGTGGGAGGAAGACACAAGAGGGAGGAGATATGGGGATATATGTATATGTATAGCTGAGTCACTTTGTTATACTAACACACCATTTTAAAGCAGTTACACTCCAATAAAGATGTTAAAAAAAATAATGCTGCTGTGAACATTGGGGTACATGTATCTTTTCAAATCAATGTCTTTGTTTTCTTCAGACACATACCCTGGAGTGGAATTGCTGGATCATATGGTAGTTCTATTTTTAGTTTTTTGAAGAACCTCCATACTGTTTCCCACAGTTGCTGCACCAATTTACTTTCCCACCAACAGTATACAGTGGTTCCCTTTTCTCCAAATCCTCACCAACATTTGTTATTGTGGTCTTTTTGATGATAGCCTTTCTGACAGGTGTGAGGTGCTATCTCATTGTGGATTTGCGTTTTCTGGTTAGTGATGTTGAGCATCTTTTCATGCGCGTGTTGGTCGTCTGTTTGTGTTCTTTGGAAAAATGTCTATTCAGTTCTTCTGCTTTTTTTTTTTTTTTTCTTTTTGCGGTACGCGGGCCTGTCACTGTTGTGGCCTCTCCCGTTGCGGAGCACAGGCTCCGGACGCACAGGCTCAGCGGGCATGGCTCAAGGGCCCAGCCACTCCGCGGCATGTGGGATCTTCCCGGACCGGGGCATGAACCCGCGTCCCCTGCATCGGCAGGTGGACTCCCAACCACTGCGCCACCAGGGAAGCCCTCTTCTGCCCATTTTTAAATCAAGTTTTTTTTTTTTTAAGTATTGAGTTGTATGAGCTGTTTATATATTTTGGATATTAACCCTTTATCAGTCATATCATTTGCAAATATCTTCTCCCATTCAGTAGGTTGTCTTTTCATTTTGTCAATGGTTCTTTTGCTGTGCAAAAGCTTTTAAGTTTAAATAGGTCCCATTTGTTTATTTTTGTTTTCTTTGCCTCAGGAGAGAGATCCAAAAAAAAAAAAATTGCTACGCTTTATACTGTTTTTTTTTTTCTTGTCTTACCTCATTAGCTAGGACCTGCTAAAACAAGCAGGGAAAATGGGTATAGTGATTGAATGGCATTCCTCAAAATTCATGTCTGCCTGGAAGCTTAGACTGTGAATTCATTTGGAGATTGAGTCCTTGAGGCTGTAACCAAGGATCCAGATGAGATCATTGGGATTAGAGTGGGCCCAAATTCCAATGAAAGCATTCTGATAAGGGCAGAAAGGACACACACAGCCACAAATAAAAGAAGGTGATGTGAAGATGAAGACAGAGGTTGTAGTGATGTATCTACAAGTCAAGGATTGCCAGCGACCACAGGAAGTTAGGAAAGAGGGTCATGTCCCTGTTTCTCCCTCAGAGCTTTCAGGAGTAACCAACCCTGCCAATACCTTGCTTTTCGATTTCTGGTCTCCTGAAATGTGAGAATACATTTCTGGGTTTTAAGCCACCCCTTTTGTGATTTATTATTACAGCCCAGGAAACTAGTGCAATGGGCATCTTTATCTTTTTTCTGGCATTACTACTGTATTTATTTATTTAATTTCTGTGTGTGTGTGTGTGTGTGTGTGCACGTGTGCGTGTGTGTGTGTGTGTGTTAGCTTTAAATCTGAGAGAACTTTAAAAAATTACATTCTTTTAAAAAATTATTTTGAATAGGCAATGCATTTAAATGGTTCAAATTTAAAAGGTATAAAGGGCTATACTCCAGCCACCCACTGCACACACTGTTCTGCCTCTTATTTTTTGCTTGTCACTAAATATAGCTCAGTGATTATTCTTGACTATTCTGCAGATTCCTTGGTCATTTCTACAATTTCACGGTATTTTTATTTGTTGGATGTACCATAGTTTTTAAACTAATTCCTTACTGGTGGATTTTTAGGACGTTCTCAGCTTTTTTGCAATTACAACTATTGCTCATATAATCTTATATGTTTGTACAATTATGAGTACATCTCCAGGATAATATTCCTAGTAGTAGAATTCCTAGTAATTCCTAGGAATTGTTGTTTCAAAGAGCATGTGCTTTTGTAATTTTGATAGATATCGCCAAATTGTCCTCCATAGAGATCACAACAGTTTACACTCCAAATAGAAATATATGGGGGTGCTGCTCTTCGCCTTAGCGCCATCTTCTGATAAACCTCCGCGTCATAGGACCGGAGTGGAGGAAGATGTGAATGCGCATGCCGAAGCGCAAAAGAAAGATGAAGCGGATGTCAGAGTAAACTCTTACACCCGTGGAAGCCACAGGAGCAGAAACAAGGGAAGCCAGAGGCCAGGGACGCTGGTACAAGTTGTTGGACTGCATGCCTACTGTCTAGAACTTGTCTCAATGGATCTGAAACATCTATGGCCATTCTGATGGCCTTGACCACCTTTGAGAGTCCCACCTTGCTCTTATCAAAACAGCCTCTTTTGGTCCTTTGTCCTGGACCCGGGACATTCTGGACTAGTTCTGTTCTCAGTTGTGACTGAATGTAACATGTGTACAATAAATTCTCTCTCTTGCTATCTTAGCTGAAGAAAAAAATATATATATATGGGGGTGCTGATCACCCACACTCTAACCAATGTTACGGGCGCAGCCGCTCCGCGGCATATGGGATCCTCCCGGACCGGGGCACGAACCCGCGTCCCCTACATCGGCAGGCGGACTCTCAACCACTGCGCCACCAGGGAAGCCCAGTCATACTTTTTGATCTATGCTAATCTGATAAGAATAGCAATGAGTTATTTTTTCCTTTTTGATTTATAGGTGCTGTGTTGGGAAACGAGTCCTTTGTTCGAAATATGCTTTACAAATATTTTCCTTGATAATTTACTCTTTAATAACGTTTTCCACACTTTCTGATTTTGTGAATTTTTTTGTAAATTGTTTTTTTCCTTTGGTGCTAGTATGTAGTTGTGATAGGTGTCAAGCCAGAAAAAAATAGAAATTTAGCCTGCCTGAGAGATTGTATTTTCAAAGAATCCTTATGTGACTTTGGCAATCTTTAGTTAAAACTTGAGGGCTCTTATTCTGTGTTTCAGGTAAAATTTTAAATCTGAGAACTGTAGCTTGATGGACACGTAAGTTTTGCAAAGTTTGCTTTGGCACGAGGGAAAAACTGTTGTCATTGTTAAAAAAAAAAAGTAGAAATAAAAATAAGCAGGAAAAAAACTCTCTCAATCTCTTCCACTGTTAACACCAGGCTTTTTATGACATATACTTTTGGATATGTGATTGCATATATATTTTGTTGTTTAAAAATGGGAACATACTATAGATACTTTAAACTCTTTCAGCTAATCGTACAAATCTAAAAAATGCAATAGGTTAATAATATTCTATTATATGAATATAAAACAGTTATGTGGTCTGTCCTCAGTTATTGCTGTATGCTCATCCTTTTCTTCATAGTTATTCATTATTGCCTATTCTCAACACTTGGCCTTGGCCATCTGCTCTTCTCACTCAATACTATCTCCCCAGGTAATCTCATCCACGGTTTTCAGCTTCAATTATTAGATACATGCCAGTGACTTCCAAATTTACATCTCCTAAGCCTCTTCTGAGCCCCAGCCTAGATATCTAACTGCCTATTTAGCACTTCTAATTGTGTCAAAGACACCTCAAACTCTGTGCATCCAAGCTAGACAGAACTAATGAATCCCCTCTCCCCCAAACCTGGCAGTCTTCCAGTGTTCCCAGTCTAAGTGAATAGCAAGATCATCTGTCCCACTGAATAAGCCATAAACTTAGGGATCACCATTGCTGCATATTTCACCTCTCCCCTCTATCTACTGTATTACCAAACCATACCAATTTTTCCTCTTAAATATCTCAAGCCTTTCTTGTCTTACTGTTTTCAATGCCAGCGTCTTAGTCTCTGCTATGATCTTTGGCCAGACCAGCTGGTTTCCTGGACCCAATCAGGTATTTTTTGTAAGATACAATAAAAATAAGTTACTGGAAAAAATGAAATAATTAACAAAGATATACAAAGTACAAGCGTCACATTTTATTAGATTTAACAGACATAAAACTGCTCTGTCAAACTGGTATAAAAGTTTCTGAACACTCTTGATGTTTGCACGTAACTTGATGTGTTGCATCCCCAGTGCTTAGCATAATGCCTGGCATATAGAAGACATATAGAATAAATAAATTAACAAGTATTTGTGAAACTAAAGATATAACTTCGGCAATTTGGGGACATTTAAGTTGTTTCCAGTGATTGGCCATTTTGAATACTATGAGAATGTTCTCATAGTATAGTTAAGTCTTCATTTCTTTTTAATTGAAGTATAGTTGATTTACAATGTTGTGTTAGTTTCTGGTGTACAGCAAAGTGATTCAGTTATACATATATATATATATATATATATATATATATATATATATACATATATATTCTTTTCCATTATGGTTTATTACAGGATACTGAATATATTTCCCATTCTATATATAGTAGTTTGCATCTGCTAGTCCCAAACTCCCAATCCAACCCTCCCCCGACTCCCTTCCCCCTTGGCAACCACAGGTCTGTTCTATGTCTGTGAATCTGTTTTCTGTTTCATAGATAAGTTCATTTGTGTCATATTTTAGATTCCACATATAAGTGATATCATATGGTATTTGTCTTTCTCTTTCTGACTTACTTGGTAAATTGGGAGGTTGGGATTGACATATATTGTACACACTACTGTATATAAAATAGGTAACTAATAAGGACTTACTGTATAGCATAGGGAACTCTACTCAATTCTCTGTAATGACCTATATGGGAAAAGAATCTAAAAAAGAGTGGATATATGTATATGTATAACTGATTCACTTTGCTGTACCCCTGAAACTAACACAACATTGTAAATCAACTATACTCCAATAAAAATAAAATAAAAAATACGGCTGTTCCCTGGCTGTCCAGTGGTTAGGACTCTATGCTTCCACTGCAGGGGGCCTGGGTTCAATCCCTGGTGGGGAATTAAGATCCCTCAGGCCACACGGCACAGCCAAAATAAGTAAATAAATAAATAAACTTAAAAAAAATAATGATAACCCTGGCAACCGTAAGTTTGTTTTCTCCATCTGTGACTCTATTTCTGTTTTGTAAATAAGTTTATTTGTACCATATTTTAGATTCCACATAGAAGCGATATCATATGATATTTGTCTTTCTGTGTCTGACTTACTTCACTCAGTATGACAATCTATAGGTCCATCCATGTTGCTGCAAATGGCATTATTTCACTCTCTTTTATGACTGAGTAATATTGCATTGTACATATGTACCACATCTTCTTTATCCATTCATCTGTTGATGGACGCTTAGGTTGCTTCCATGTCTTGGCTATTGTAAATAGTGCTGCAATGAATATTGGGGTGCATGTATCTTTTCGAATTATGGTTTTCTCTAGATATATGCACAGGATTAGAATTGCTGGATCATATGGCAGCTCTATTTTCGGGGGGGTTTTTTTGGGTTTTTTTTTTGCGGTACGCGGGCCTCTCACTGTTGTGGCCTCTCCCGTTGCGGAGCACAGTCTCCGGACGCGCAGGCTCAGCGGGCATGGCTCACGGGCCCAGCCGCTCCGCGGCATGTGGGATCCTCCCGGACCGGGGCACGAACCCGTGTCCCCTGCATCGGCAGGCGGACTCCCAGCCACTGCGCCACCAGGAAAGCCCCTATCTTCAGTTTTTTAAGGAACCTCCATACTGTTCTCCATAGTGGCTACACCAATGTACATTCCCACCAACAGGGTAGGAGGGTTCCCTTTTCTCCACACCCTCTCCAGCATTTGTTATTTATAAGTCTTCATTTCTTTAAGATCAATTCCTATATATAAAATTGCTATATCCAGGGTGGATACATTTTTAAAAAATTTTTATTGGGGTATAATTGCTTTGCAATGGTGTGTTAGTTTCTGCTTTATAACAAAGTGAATCAGTTATACATATACATATATCCCCATATCTCCTTTCTCTTGTCTTTTTTTTTTTTTTAGATTCCATATATATGTGTTACCATATGGTATTTGTTTTTCTCTTTCTGACTTACTTCATTCTGTATGATAGACTCTAGGTCGAAGGGGTGGATACATTTTTTAAAAAGGTTTTTTTTTGGAAATTCCCTGGTGGTCCAGTGGTTAGAGCTCAGTGCTTTTACTTTGGGGGCCCGGGTTCCATTCCTGGTTGGGGAACTAAAATCCCTCAAGACACAAGGCGTGGCCACAATGTTTATTTATTTATTTATTTTTGTGTTACGCGGGCCTCTCACTGTTGTGGCCTCTCCCTTTGCAGAGCACAGGCTCCGGACACTCAGGCTCAGCGGTCATGGCTCACAGGCCCAGCCACTCCATGGCATGTGGGATCTTCCCGGACTGGGGCACGAACCCGTGTCCCCTGCATCGGCAGGTGGACTCTCAACCACTGTGCCACCAGGGAAGCCCCACAATATTTTTTTTAAAAAGGTTTTTGTTAAGCTAAATTGCCTTTTAGAAAGACTGCATCCCCATTGATATTGAATGGGAAAGCTCATTTCTGTTCCTTAGGAATAGGCCTCTTTCTCGGTTAAGCTCCTTCAATCAATTTGACTGTTTTGGTCTTGGCCTCTGTCTTCAGGCAGCTTTGAGGTGGGGAGGCACAGCTTATCTTCCACTTGTCCCCAGTCTGCATCCCAGAGACTGGCTCACCTATGTGGTATTTACCTTCGTCCCACCTAGAGCCCTTTGGGGTGGGCTGGAGGAGGCAGGAAGGACCTTGGCCCTTCAGCTGTCCTGGTTCTTTGGCTCTTCCTGGATCCTGATCAGATCTCCCATTTTGTCTCCTTCTTTACTTTAGCATGCAGTAGAAGTTTTGGCTTTTGCACCCTAGTAAGGTTATTATATTTGACTCACACCATTTTGGGATTTCTGTCTAGGCAATAAAGGTACCTCTTTGCAAGGCTATCTATCGTATTTCCTGTTTGCTTTTAGATGGACCAGTTTGACTGAAGCTTGTTCTTTCCTGCAAGAATTATATGCCAGAAGTAGCCAATTATATGACTTAGAATAGTTTTTGACTTTGAGATACAGAAAAAAACAATTCAAACAAATTTATTGTCTTATGTAACCGAAAGTTCAGCAGTAGGGTGGGCTTCAAACTGCTAAACATCAGCCATGGCTCATTTATGTCGTTATAGACCCAGGTTTATTCCTCTCTTCATCTGCTACTATCAGTAGAGGCTTCATCCTACAGTAGAGGCTTCATCCTAAGACTGGCTTCTTGTGGTGGCAGGGAAGCTGCCAGTAACTGTGGAGAGCACCAGAGACTTCTTTGGTGATTTCTTGGAATAGAGGCAGGGAGGGTCTTTCAACTAAAATGAAAGAAATCTTTTCCCTTAGTCTGGTTGGAACAACCTAAGTCACGTGTTCACATCTAAAATTTTCTAAAATCCTCTAAAGCTTTAGGTGTGATAGGCACAAAGTCAGTGTTCCAAGTTACAGCAGTTTTAACGAGCTCCTTTGTAACCACAGAATAAGACTTGTTACTTCCCAGCCAGGAATAGAAGAATCTTCATGGCATTCCATACTGTAAGGTCTATCATTGCCACCCCTCCCCTTTTCCATATCAATTTATATATTAGTTAGGACTCTGGTTTGCAAGTGACAAATACCCAACTCAAACTGGCTTAAAGAAAATGGGAATTTATTTACACATGGAACTGACAGGGCTGTGGAATAGACTGGATTTGGGCATGCCTGGATATAAGGGCTCAAGTGATGTCATCTACGTCCTCCTTTTCTCTCTAATAGGTTTTCTCCATTTGGTAGTCATGAGAGCCACCAGAAGCTCAAGACTCACATGTTATCAGCTTAGCAAACTTGGCAGAAAGAGAGCATCTTCTCTGATAAGTCTGGCAGAAAAATCCCAGAGAAGATTCTGATTGGCTATGTCCTCATTCCTGAATCAACTACTGTGACCATGGGAATGGAATATTCTGACTGGTCATGTGTCTACTATGGTCAGGGGAGGCAGATCAGCCACACCTAAACTATTTAGAAGTGGTTCCCTTCTGGAAAAGGGTTTGGTTACTGGAAGAAGGCAGGATGAATGCTGGGAAGGCAAAAGTAACAGCTGCTCACTATAATGGTATTTTAGCAATTCGAAGGAGGTTAATTTGGCTAGAGCAGTGGCTCTCAAACTGTGGTCCCCAGACCTACTGAATCAGAAACTCAGCAATCTGTGTTTAATAAACCCACCAGGTGATTCTGATACAGGATAAAGTTTGAGATCCAGTGATAAAGAGGTTTCCCTCAGGGGATATGGAAGTGCAATGGAGCTAGCAATTAATTCTGGGTATGGGGGGATTTCTTAGGGGACGTAGAATCTATTTGGGTCCTAAAGTAGGAGGTGGACCTCATGTGTGAGGAAATTTCCATTTCGTACTCTCTAACTTCCTACTTTTCTTTTTCACTGAAGCCTGGCTGGTGCCAATTTACCATATTTATCCTGCCTCTTTGAGCCACTGTGACTCATCTTTTCTTTCTCCTAGAGTATCCTTCTTTTTCTCTTCACTGATTCAAACCCTAGCCATCCTTGAAGGTTCAGCTCAAACTTTCGTCTTTTCCAGGAAATCTTACCTGATAATCTCAATTTTCACATGCTCAATGCTTCCTTATATACCAGGTACTGGTATATAAGGTGTACTCTTTTTTTTTTTTTTTTTTTTGCATTTTAACACATGTAGATTTATGTAACTACCACCATAATCAGAATAAAGAATGGTTTCCTTATATACCAGGTAAGTACCATGGTAAGTACTGGAATTGCTTAAATGAATTATACTCCCTGGTTTAAAGGCTATATGCATTTTTTTTATTCATTTATTTATTTATTTATTATTTATTTATTTTTGGCTGTGTAGGTCTTCGTTTCTATGCGAGGGCTTTCTCTATTTGCAGTGAGTGGGGGCCACTCTTCATCGCGGTGCGGCCTCTCTTGTTGCGGAGTACAGGCGCCAGACGCGCAGGCTCAGTAGTTGTGGCTCACGGGCCCAGTTGCTCCGTGGCATGTGGGATCTTCCCAGACCAGGGCTCGAACCTGTGTCCCTGCATTGGCAGGCAGATTCTCAACCACTGCGCCACCAGGGAAGCCCGCATATTTTTAAAGATGCCATCAGAATGCCCTCTAAAAACGGCTCTACCAGTTTACATATTCACCAGTACGTGAGGCTGCTTAGTTCCCCACGTGCTCATCACCACTATAGACACTATCAGTCTTTCTCATTTTTGCCAGTCTGAAAAATGTACAATATCTTGTTGCTGTTTTAATTTGCATTCCTTTAACTTTTAATACACCTGAACATCTTTTCTTTGTTGGCTATTTGCATTTCTTCTATATCTTGCTTGTTAATACCTGTCTTAGTTTGGGCTTTGGCAGAATATCATAGAATGAGTGGCTTATAAACAACAAAAATTTATTTCTCACAGTTCTGGAGTCTGGAAGTCCAAGATCAGGGTGCCAGCATAGTCGGGTCTAGTGAGAACCATCTTCTAGGTTGTATCTTCTTGTTGTATCTTCACATGGCAGAAAAAGAGCTGTAGAGCTCTCTGGGGTCTCTTTTCTACAGGCACTAATCCCATTCATGAGGGCTCCACGCTCATGACCTAATTACCTCTCAAAAGCCCCACCTCCTGATACCACCACATTTGGGATTAGGATTTAAATTTATGAAATTTTGGTGGGAGGAAAGCATAAACATTCAGTCCATAACAATATTCTAAGCCCATTAGTTTTTAGTTTTTTTGATTTACTATATAGAAAAATTGATTTTTTTCTTTTGGTGTACTCTTTTTTTTTTTTGCATTTTAACACATGTAGATTTATGTAACCAACACCATAATCAGAATAAAGAACGGTTTCATCATTCCAAAATCTCCCTTGTGCTAATGCTTTGTAGTCATACTTTCCCTCGACCCATAACTTCTGACAACTACTGATCTACTCTCCATAACTATAGTTTTGTAGTTTTGAGGATGTCAAATATATGAAATTGTATAGTGTGTAACCTCTTAAGGCTGGATTCTTTCACCCAGCATAATGTTGTGAGATTCTTTCAAGTTGTTGCATGTATCAGTAATTTGTTCCTTTTTACTGCTGAGTAGTGTTAACTGTATAGATGTACCACAATTTCTTTATCCATTCACCCTTTGAAGGACATTTGGGTTGTTTTCAGTTTGGGACCATTATAAATAAATCTGCTATGGACATTTGTGTACAGCTTTTGTGTGAACATAAGATTTTATTTCTCTAGGGTAGATACTCAGGAGTGGGATTACTGGGTTATAGAGTAAATGCATTTAGCATTACAAGAAAGGAGTAAACCATTTCCTAGAGTGGCTGTATCATTTTGCATCCCCACCAGCAATGTATCATATTACCTAACGCCCTTGCCACAGCTAATTAAATCAGGGGTAATTGCCTTAGCTAAAAGGTATATTACATTAGCCAGACCAGTGACTTATGAGTGGACTAGCATGAGAACTCTGCAGAAAAGGGGACAAGGATATCCGAAAAAATTGAATCTGAGGCTCTCAAAAAGAAGAGAGGCGGGCTTCATTGGTGGCACAGTGTGGAAAAAAAAAAAAAAAAAAAAAAAGAGAGGCAAAAGCCAAGATTAGAAGTGAAGGAGAAATCTAGAAATACTGAGTCACCTGTGTGGTAGACTTATTAAAGTAGGGGACAACAATTGCCTGTTTCAGAGGGAATGAAAAGAGAAGTCAGCAGAGCTGCTGTCAGATCATGAATGATGAAAAGCTCATAGCCCATTGTTCCTTGAAAACTGGCCTTCCAGTAGCTGAGCTGAAAACATACTTTTCTTTTCTTTTCTGTGTAGCCTTAAGATAAACTCTCATTAGTCATGAAAGGAACCTTTAATATAAAAGCTTTATTGAGATATAATTAATATACCATAAAATTCATCCATTGAAAGTATTCATTGTTTTTCAGTATATTCATAGAGCTATACAGCCATAACCACAATCAATATTAGAAACATTTTCATCATTCCATAAAGAAACTCCATACCCATAGCCAAACAACCTTTCTTATTATAGGGACCAGGCACAGTTCCTGCTTATCCCTGAGTAACAGATTTCCTTTTATTGCAAGTCTGTGAAAGTATTCAAACAAGACAATCACAACTTACTGCAGGAACCAGGTATCAACCCACCTTCTTGAAATTGCAAAGCCTACCTCCCACATGGGAGTTCTTGAGTACAACTCCCGTGGGGTCCTGTGTGGTGTGTCATGTCCTTCTCCCCCAGGCTGTGAGTATATGTGTAACAAACTGCTCTCAATCTCATTTGTCCTGTTTTGGTTGTCATGTGTTCAGTCATGCCCTTAATCCTAGAATGGGTGTCCCACCCTCACTAATGGGTGATTAAGGAGGAAATTAAAACAAAGTGCCCAATAGCTAATTTGATCAACACACTTTAAAATAGTTAATTGAGATTTTCCAGTCTGAGGGGCAGTAAAGAAAAAATAAAAATTTTAAAAAAGAACAAAGCCTAAGAAGTGTGTGGGACATCATCACACGTACCAATGTATTATAAGATTCCTAGAGAGAGAGGAGAGAGAAAATAGGGCAGAAAGACGTTTTGAAGAAATAATATACAGAGACTTCCCAGATCTGGTGAAAGACATGAAATTACATATCCAAAAAGTTTAATGACCTCCAAACAGGATAAATTCAAAGAGATACACATGAAGACACAATACAGCCAAATCGTTAGAAAAGACAAAGGGAGAATCTTGAAAGCAGAACGAGAGAAGGGACCTATCTTGTACAAGGAAGCCTCGGCAACACTGGCAACCAGTTTCTCTTCAGAAACCATGTTGGCTAGCAGGCAATGGGATGACTTAAACTGCTAAAAGAAAAAATTGTCAACCAAGAATTCTATATCTGGTAAAACTATCCTTGAAAAATGAAAGAGAGCCTCACTCCTTCAACTGCCACTGCTGCCACCCCCAGGAAGAGGGAAAGTGGGAGAGGAGCCCATGTCACCTGTCACCCAAGTCCTCCAACTATGTCACCCCAAAGATAGAGTTCACCTATGCCAAGCTTGTCTGCACCCCACCTCTGATCCAAGCTGGATCCAGGATTGCATCCAGAGGAATTTCTGCATCATCGATATTCTCTTTGACTGGAGAGAGCTCTACAGTATTTAATGGGGCCCAGAATGGTGTCTCAACTAATCCAGTGGGAGTTTCCGACCAGTGCAATCAGCAGAGACATTGATACTGAAGCCAAATTTATCGATGCAGGTGCTGCAACAGTAGGAATACTGGTCTGGTGCTGGTATTGGAACAGTCCTTGGTGACCTTATCATTGGTTATGTCAGAAACCCTTCATGAAACAATAACTGTTCTCATATGCTATCCTTCAGAGAAGGATATGCCTTCTCTGAAGCATTGGTTCCCTTTTGTTTGGTGGTTGCTTTCTTGATTTTGTTTGCCTTGTAACAAAAACTACTGCTTAAAATGTTGTCATTTGTGGGCTTCCCTGGTGGTGCAGTGGTTGAGAGTCCGCCTGCCGATGCAGGGGACATGGGTTCGTGCCCCGGTCCAGGAACATCCCACATGCCGCAGAGCAGCTGGGCCCGTGAGCCATGGCCACTGAGCCTGCACGTCCGGAGCCTGTGCTTCGCAACAGGAGAGGCCACAACAGTGAGAGGCCCGCCTACTGCAAAAAAAAAAAAAAAAAAGTTGTCATTTGTATTAATTACAGATGGAATTCTGTGTATCTTACTGTGACTCTGAAAACTATAGTGTTGGTGTCATGGAAATGTATGTTATTTCCAAAGTTATTTTATTGAAGGTTAAAAAAAAAACAAATGAAGGAGAAATGAAGATATTCCCAGATAAACAAAAACCGAGGGAATTAGTTATTAGTAGACCTGCCCCATAAGAAATACTAATGGAAGTCCTTCAAGGTGAAATGAAAGAGCACTAGACAGTAACTTAATGCTATATGAAGAAATAAAGAAAAATAGTAGAAGTATCTGCATAGGTGAATGTAAAAATCAACATTATTGCAAGTTTGGTTTGTAACCTTTCTTCCTATATAATTTAAAAATCAAATATATGGTGTAAAGCAATAACAATAAATCTGTATTAATGGGCACACATTGTATATAGTTGGTGACAGCAGCAACATAAGGAGGGTGGAGCTGTAAACAAGCAGAGTTTTTTAATATAATCAACACTGAATTGGTAGAAAGTCTATTTTATCTAATATTAATATAGCCACCTCATGGGCTTCCCTGGTGGCGCAGTGGTTGAGAGTCCGCCTGCCAATGCAAGGGGACACGGGTTCGTGCCCTGGTCCGGGAAGATCCCACATGCCGCGGAGTGGCTGGGCCCGTGATCCATGGCCGCTGAGCCTGCTCGTCCGGAGCCTGTGCTCCGCAATGGGAGAGGCCACAACAGTGAGAGGCCCACGTACCACCAAAAAAAAGAAGAAAAAAAGAAATATATATAGCCACTTCAGCTTTTTATTATTGCTATTTGCTTGGTATAAGTTTTTCCATCCTTTTACTTTCAACCTATTTGTATCTTTGAGTCTAAAGTGTGTGTCCCATAGACAAAATATATTTGGAGATATATTTTTATCTATTTTGATGGTCTCTGCCTTTTGATTGGATTCTTTAATCCATTCACATACAATGTTATTATTTATGTGATTGGATTTATGTCTGCTGTTTTACTTTTAATTTTCAGTTAGTCTCATAACTATTTCCCTCCTTTATTGCTTTCTTTTGTATTATGTGGATGTTTTCCTACTGTAATATCTTAATTCTTTTAATAATTTTTTCATTATATAGATATTTTTGAATTATTTTCTTAGTTGTTGCTCTAGGGTTTACCATGTACATTTTAACTTTTCAGAATCCATTCAGATTTATACTGACTTATTTGTAGTGTTATTTAAAAGCATTACTCTTGTGTAGCTCTAGTGCCTCTTCCCCTTTTTGGTGCTTTTAAAATAACATTACTTTATATATGTTACAAACCCCAAAATATATTGTTATAAGTATTATTTTATATAATTTTATGTCTTTTAGGGAAGCTGAGAGAAGAAAGGACAGCAAGTGTATATTTATAGAGTTTGTTATAGTAATCTTCTTATTTACCATTTTTGGTTCTCCTCATTTGTTTCTGTGTTTTCAAGTTACCACCTTGTGTCATTACCTTACTGAAATACAAATTTGCTTCCATTCACTTCCTTCTATTATTGTCAAATAGATTACATTTCTATGTGTTGTAGGCCAACAAAACAATTATATACCTGTTGTTTTAACAGTTGATTTTTAAACTACTTAAGAGAAGAAAGAAGAATAAATAGGCATTTTTATTGTCTTTCATAATTATCTTTACTGGTATCTTTGCTTTTTCATAAGGATTTGAATTACTGTCTGCAGTCTCTTGTTTTCCACCTTAATAACTTCATTTCGCATTTCTTGTAAGATAGGTCTTCTTGCAACAAATTCTCAGTTTTTGTTTGTTTGGAATGTCTTTATTTCACTTTCATTTTTGAAAGGTTTGCTGGATAGAAGATTCTTGGTTGACAATTTTTTTCCTTTAATACTTCGAATATGTCATTCCAGTGCCTTTTGGCCCCCATTGTTTCTGATGAGAAATCAGTATGCGATGAGTTGTTTTTGTACTGCTGCTTTCAAAATTCTTTTTGTCTTTGTCTTTCAACATTTTTACTATGATATGTTTGTGTGTGGATATATTTGTGTTTACATGACTTGGTCGAGCTTCATGTGCATGTAGAATAATGTTTTTCATCAAATTTGGAAAGCACGTGGACATTATGTCTTCAATTTTTTTTTTTCTGCTCTTCTCTCTGTCTCATCTTTCCTCTTCTTCTGGTACTTACATTATGCATATGTTGGTGCACTTACTGGTATCCAGCATTTCTCTGAAGCTCTGTTAACTTTTCTTCATTCTTTTTTTCCCTCTGTTCTTTGGGTTGCATAATTACCATTGGTCTATCTTCAAGAGAGCTGATTCTTTCTTTTGTTAGTTCAAACCTATTGTTAAGCCCCTCTAGTGAACTTGTCATTTTAGTTATTGTACTTTTTTACCTCCGCAATGTTCATGTAGTTCTTTTTAAAAATTACTTCTCTCTCTTTATTGACATTCTCTATTTGTTGCAATGTTGTCATACCTTTGCCTACTTCTTCTAGCATGGTTTTCTTTAGCTCTTTCAATATGTTTATAATGGTTATTATGAAATATTTGTCTGTTAAATCCAATATCTGGACCCTCTCACAGCCAGTTTCTGTTGCCTATCTATTTTCCTATGTATGAGTCAGTCACACATCCTGTTTCTTTGTATGTCTTGTAATTTTTTGTTGTTGAAAACTGGACACTTAAGGTAATATATTGTAGCAAATCTGTAACTGATTATCCCTCTCCCCTGGGACTTGTTTGTTGTTGTTTTTTTGTTTAGTGACTTAACTATTTTAGTGAAGTCTGTTGCCCCTGCAGTGTGCAGACTCTGTACTTGCTCCTTAGAGATTATAGCCTTCAATGTGCACAAGTTGCTCTGGGATGACAGTGTTTTAGCAGTGCTCTCTCTGACTGTCTCTTTCCCTGATCTCTCTGTTAAGCTGTCTGCCTCTGTTGGTATCACATCCAGCTTTTAGGCTGATTTCTGTATTGTTTCAGACATAAATTTCTTTATAATCTGGTCCAATTCAATTTGGGCTCCTTGGCTGGTGTACTTTTTGAGACTAGTCTCTGACATGTCTTCTGTCCCCAGGAGGCTATTTTAACTTTTTCTTTCCCTGGTTCTCTCTGTTAAACTTGCTGATCTGCCAGTTTAGCTTGCTGATATTATGAAGCTATCAGCCTTCCTCCTAATTTCTTACCCAATTTCTCCATTATTTCTGAGATTGCCAGTGTAGGTTTGAAGTCCCCTACACTGTATTAAATAAAGTCATTTCCTCTGAGGAGAGCTTAAGAGCTCTCTGTTGTTATGACTGCCTTCCTCCCTAGGCAAAATCTCTGAGCCACTGCTCCAGAGCAGGTGTTGGGGACAGTGGCCCACTTCTTTTGGAATGACAACTCTGCTTATGAACAGGACTTTGGGTGGGGGCAGTAGCCTCTGGTCTTCTTGGCTTGCCTCTCCTGGAGTAAAATCTCTGTCCTACCAACAGACTGGGACAAGGGCAATTAGGGCCACAGTATTTTTGGCCTGCTTCATCTGGGATTGAGCCTCCAATTTATGAGTGTGGTCTGGACTTATGAAGGGAGCCCTAAACCTCTGTGCTGCACTTGCCTGAAATTTAGCCTCTATAACACAGAGCTGGGAAGGAACAGAAATGTTGGTGGCCCATCCTTCTTGATGGGGGGATGCCATATCCCTTGGGAGTTAGGGGAAGAGGGAGCGCCCTCCTCTTATCAGTAGCAACTGGAGTAGAGCTTCCATCACACTGAGATTGGTGGGAGTGGCAAGTGAGTGGGCCATGGGTAAACTGCCACAAACGCTCACTTCTTATCAAAATTTAGTAGATTTTCTTAAATAAATATTTCTTCATTTGGCGTCTAAACTTAGGACAATTTACAGACACTTTAAATGATTGTTTTTTAAAAATAATTTTCACCAGTATGTTTGGTTCACTGGGGAGTATGTCTATAGAACTCTTCATGCTTCCACTCTTGAAGTGGATCTTTTTCTGGAATTGCTTTTGTAGCTGGTATGTAGACTCTACATAGAATGTATAGGGGTAAGGAATTCGTAAGATGAAAATCCTGAAGGGAAAGGATTATTCTCATTTTATGCTTGTGGAAACTATTATTATCACTTAAATTAGAGTTCAAGTCAAAATTCTATTGTTTCTAAATCCCAGGTCTTTGTTCACTGATTGATATATCATGCTTTTGATTTGTATTTTTAATGAATTGAGACCCTAATCTTCAGATAACAAATGCATTAGTTAGTTACCCTAAAACCTAATGGCACAAAACAAAAATATACTTTTTAAAAACTATTTTATTTATTTATTTTTGGCTGCATGGGTCTTCGTTGCAGCACGCAGGATCTTAGTTGCAGCATGCAGGCTTCTTAGTTGTGGTGTGTGTTGCGACATGTGGACTTCTTAGTTGCGGCATGCGAACTCTTAGTTGCGGCATACATATGGGATCTAGTTCTCTGACCAGGGATCAAACCGGGGATCCCTGCATAGGGAGCTTTTAGTCTTACCTGCTGGACCACCAGGGAAGTCCCCAAACTATACTTTTTTATCCTTACCATTTCCATGGATAAGGAATTCATAACTGGGTAGTTCCTCCTTAGAGTCCGTCATGAGATTGCTTTCAGGATGTTGATTTAAGCTGCAGTCATTTATGCTTCACTGAGGCTGGAGGTTCTGTCTCCCAAGTGGCTCAATGAAATGGCTGCCAATTTGGTGGTAGTTGTTGGCCGGAGGCTTTAATTTCTCTCCTTATGGGCTTCTCAAAGGCTGTTTGGATGTCCTCATGACATAGCAGCTGGCGTTCCCTGGTGTGAGTAATCCAAGGGAGAGAAGGGAGGGTCAGTCAGAGGCTACTCTTTTCCTGACCTAGCCTTGGAAGTCACATAGCATCACTTGCACCACATTGTATTCATTAGAAACAACCTGCTAAGCCTGACCTACATTCAGAGGAAGTGGAATTAGGCTCCACCTTGTGAAGTGAAATGTATCAAAGAATTTGTGGACAGGTTTAGAAACCACCTTAACAAGAAGAGGCAAAGGGATTTCTGGTCACCGTTGCACTAGCTTTGACAAAAACTCAGAAAAATAACTGCTTGTTTTTTTAAAATATTTATTTATTTGGTTGCACCAGCTCTTAGTTGTGGCAGGAGGGCTCCTTAGTTGTGGCTCGCCAGGTCCTTTGTTGCAGCATGCATGTGAGATCTAGTTCCCTGACCAGGGATTTGAACCCAGGCCCCCTGCATTGGGAGCACGGAGTCTGATCCACTGTGCCATCAGGGAAGTCTCAACTGCTTGTTTTCTTGAGTTAGTTTCTAAAATTCTATATATGTTACACCTGGGTACACACCTTATAGTCTGGCATGAATGCTGCAAAATTCAAGTATCAGAACTAAGTATTCTCGATGTTTATGTTCTATTGCAGGACATGAAATGTTGTGGGATTTCTCAAACTTTCATCATGGCCCTGTGTCTATCCAGTCATTAGATTTGGATTCTAAAGGCAGAAGGAAGGCAATGGTTGCCCCCAAATCCTGTTTATTAGGACAGTTGCAATAGAGATGAAATGGTGATGAGATTCTTTATGTCATTGAAACAAAGCCCCATTTATGTTAACAAATCACAGGAAACAGTTTGTGATGACTATTCTTTTTCTAATACGTTCAGGCATTGAGCTGTGGCTATGCTGAACAGGCAGAAGCTGAGCTTTGGATAGAGCTGCTCAGGACTTGTCTGGCCAATCAGAAAACAGAGTGGGTAAAAGTAGAGGATGGGGAATTGTAAAATAGAGTAAGGATACATTTTTTTCTGTTAAGAAAATTGACATTTTTAGATGGGAATGAGAATTTCTGTAAGTGGTCCAAAGAGACTAGATGACATAAAAGCTTGGCATAAAAGCATGAATACAGTAGACTCTAAGGGTAAAAATATATTTTGCTTTGGAATGCCATGAATATTGGTGAGCATCTTTCAGTTTACAGATTTCCAGGCTCACATCTTATAGGCAAGCTAATCTAGTCCCCTCCCTTATAAGAAGTTGAAATCCAGTGAGATTAGTATCAGAGCAGGGACTAGAAAGGTAACTCTTTTGATTCCTAATCTAGGGTTTTATTCAGTGTTCTATATTGCCGTACGGGGTTTATAAGCCTTTGCATTATCAGGTTCCTTGCTACCTCAACTTGTCCTTTCTTTACGCCACTTCACCTCAGCTGAGCTGGCATTCATGTTATTCCTCAAACACACCCAACATGCTCTGGTCCCAGGGCTTTGCACTTGATGTGTCCTCTATTGGAAAGCTCTTCTTCCAGATCTCTGTGTGACTTTCCTCCTCCCTTCCTTTATATCTCTGCTTAGCTGTCACCTCACCAGGGAGGACTTCTCTGATTACCTTATTGAAAGCATTACCTAGCCCCTGCTTCATCATTTTCCCTTACTTCCTTTATTTTCCTTTAAAGAAGTGATTACAGTTAAATGAGATCATATGGGTGGGCCCTAATCCAATGTGACTGGTGTCCTTATAAGAAGAGGGAGAGACACCTGGGATGTGTAGGCATACAGAAAAGCCCACATGAGGTTGTGGCAAGAAGGTGGCCAGCTGCCAAGGAGAGAAGGCTGAGGAGAAACCAAACCTGTCCACACCTTGATTTGGACTTTCAGCCCCCAAAACTGTAAGAAAATAAGTTCCTGTGGTTTAAGCCACCCAGCCAGTGGTATTTTGTTATGGCAGCTCAAGCTGACTAATACAACCTGTAAGTATTCCCTGTTCCCCTCCACTTACCTCCTCTGTCTCCTCTTACTCATGCTGTTGCAGCCTTATTGGCTTTCTTGCTGTTTCTCAAATATGCCAAGCTGGCGTTCACCTCAGTGCTTTTGTGTTTTACATTTACTCTGCCTGTAATACCCTTCCTCCTGGATATCTCTACTGCTTATTCCCACACTTCATTCAGATTTCTGCTCACATGCTGCCTTCTTAGTGATACCTTTCTTGACCATCCTATTTATTTATTTATTGTAGGGTTAAAGGAGCTGCTGATTCGGGGGCTCTGGCTCACTCAGGCCAGGGGTGGAGGGGGGGAAGGAGGGGCACGGAGTGCAGGGCGGGCCTGCGGCGGCAGAAGCCAGTGTGACGTTGCACCAGCCTGAGGCGCGCCGTGCGTTCTCCAGGGGAAGTTGTCCCTTGCCTGTCTCTGGAGTCTGCGCTTTTAGCCGCGGCTCGCGCCCGTCTCTGGAGCTCCTTTAAGCAGCGCTCTTAATCCCCTCTCCTCGCGCACCAGGAAACAAAGAGGGAAGAAAAAGTCTCTTGCCTCTTCAGCAGGTCCAGACCTTTCTCCGGACTCCCTCCCGGCTAGCCGTGGCACACTAACCCCCTGCAGGCTGTGTTCACGCCGCCAACCGCAGCCCTCTCCCTGCGCTCTGACCGAAGCCCAAGCCTCAGCTCCCAGCCCCGCCCGCACCGGTGGGGGAGCAGACAAGCCTCTCGGGCTGGTGAGTGCCGGTTGGCAGCGGTCCTCTGTGCGGGAATCTCCCCACTTTGTCCTCTGCACCCCTGTTGCTGTGCTGTCCTCTGTGGCTCTGAAGCTTTCCCCCTCCGCCACCCGCAGTCTCCGCCTGCGAAGGGGCTTCCTAGTGTGTGGAAACCTTTCCTTCTTCACAGCTCCCTCCCACTGGTGCAGGTCCCATCCCTATCCTTTTGTCTCTGTTTATTCTTTTTTCTTTTCCCCTACCCAGGTACATGGGGGGTTTCTTGCCTTTTGGGAGGTCTGAGGTCTTCTGCCAGCGTTCAGTAGGTGTTCTGCAGGAGTTGTTCCACGTGTAGGTGTATTTCTGGTGTACCTGTGGGGAGGAAGGTGATCTCCGCGTCTTACTCTTCTGCCTTCTTCCTGGAAGTCCTCCTTGAACATCCTATTTAAATTATAGCTTCTGTCACCTGCTGGTTCCCTATGTCCTGATCCCTATGCTTGTTTTTATCCATAGCACTTAACACCATCTGACATACTACATACTTACTTTTTTATTGTCTGTCACCCCAATCAAGGCTGTAGGTGTCATGAGGGCAGGAGTTAGTGTTGCTGTCTGGTTTGCCACTGACCCTTTGGTACCCAGAAGGGTTTCTGGCATAGAGTAGGCCCTCGAGTAGTATTTGTTGGATCAGTTAATGAATGAACAAATGGTACTGGCCCATAGGTAGACAAGTATATTGGTAGGATAGACTAGAGAGTCCATAAATCCATTTTTGTATACAGGAATTTAATAATTTGTGGTTGTTTTTTAAGGGGAAGGAGCATTTCAGTGAAGGGGGAAAATGGTGGTTTGTTTACTTAATATCTGGAAGCTTCATGATGGATCTAATACATTTGGAAGAAAACAAAGTTAGGTTGCTACTTCATGTCACAAAAAGAATACATCTTAAATTAATTGAATATCTAACTGTAAAAAATAAAGTTATAAAATTGTAAGCAAAAATATAGAAATTTTAGAAGAATTTTTGTATAATTTCCGGGTGTATATGCTTCTGGAGGGGGTGAGATGAGCCTTCTTAGACCAGAAACAAACAAAACAAAAACCCACACCATTTAGAAGTCGTAAAGGAATAGATGACAAGTTTGATTGCATTTAAATTTTATAATGGCAAAAGACACTCAGAAACAAAATATCAATGTGGAGAAACCAATTGCAACATATTTGACAAAGGGTTATATTCCTTATATACAAGCACCATCTCCTGATAAAAAAAGAGACAATCAGCTCATTAGAAATACCAGCAAAGAATATTAAAGGTTTTTTTTTTTACCCATCAGGGTCATTCACCCTTTCATCAAATATACACTGATTTTCTACTGTGTGCCAGGTATCGTTCTAGGTATTAGAGATAAAGCAGTGAAGAAAACAGACAAATATCCCTAACATAGAGCTCATGTTCTAGTGGAGGAAGCTAGATAAGAAATAATAAGAGATAAACTATATGGTATGTTAGAAGGTGATATGTGCTATAGAAATAAAGCCATGTAAGGGGGCAGCATAAAGGAAATGAATCAGTTTGCGCAACTCTAGGGAAATGAATTAGAAAACCTAGGTGAAATGGATGCTTTTCTGGGAGAATGTAAATTATAGGAATGATTGTGGAGGAGAGAGAAAAATTGTAATCAAATTATATATCATAAAATATCTAGAGAGCTTCCCTGGTGGCGCAGTGGTTGAGAGTCCTCCTGCCGATGCAGGGGACACGGGTTCGTGCCCCGGTCCGGGAAGATCCAACATGCGGCGGAGCGGCTGGGCCCGTGAGCCATGGCCACTGAGCCTGCGCGTCCGGAGCCTGTGCTCCGCAACGGGAGAGGCCACAACAGTGAGAGGCCCACGTACCACAAAAAAAAAAAAAAAAAATCTAGAGAAAGTTGTTCAAGAACAGCCCCTAGAGAAAGCACCAGAAGAGATATTTCAAAGATGAATTCTACCAAACTTAGAAAGCAGACAGGTCCATTGATTTTTAAACTACGTCAGTTTAGAAAAAGAAGTAAGGTTGTGGAGAAATGGTCATTCTTTTACATATTTAGTGACAGTGGGAATTTGTATAAGCTTTTTGGAAAGTATTCTGTCAATATCTAGTAAAATTAAATAACTATCTATCCATGTCCTTTAATCTAGCTGTCTCACTTGCCTTTGGAAATAAAAATATTAGTTGGTAAAGCTGTTTGTATAAAACAATGTTTGTAAGTATCAAAAAGACTGAAAACAACTTTAGTGTTCAGCAGGTTGAATAATTGATGATAGAGCCATACTGTGAGTCTTATGCAACTATTAAAAAAAGAGGATTTATATGATTTACTTGGAGAGATGTCAGTAATCAGGAAAGTAAATAGCAGGCCAATGTGTAAATCTTTGGGAAAAAAAGAATGAAGAACATTTCCCATTACATGCAATTAACACGTTTGGGTATGTTTGTATGAATATAAAGAAATATATGGAAGGAAATAATCACACTTTAACATTGGTTATTTGGAGTTTGGGGAGAGCTTCTTGGCTTTTTCCTTGTTTTTGGCTTGTTGCCTCTATCAGGACTTTAAGTTTGAAAAGAAAATCCGGTAAGATTATTTTATAAAAGACTTTTCTTTCAGCCTTTTCTATGCTTAATGTGAATAAAAGAAATGCATCTACTTGTGTTGCATCACAACTAGCAGTCGCTCGTAGGTGATGTGAATTGCATGGTATCCAAGGGGCAGGACTTGTGAATTCTACCAGATTTTGTACAATGATTGAATTTTTTTGTTGGTGTAGTAGAGGTACTTTGAGCAGTTACTCAAAGTCTCTCAACTCAAGGTTTTTAATCGGTAAAATAAAGGTACAAAATATCTACCACATTAGGTAGGTATTTTTATTATGAAACGACTCAAAGGATTTTCCAGGTGTTAAGCTTTTAGCTCAATTAGCTTTAATTGAATTCAAATTTCTTGACGTTTTCAGTGGCTATGATATACCTCGCATCATTGCAAATTTATATCTATTGATTTGATATTGAAATATTAAGTATTTCTATATCTATGTTTAAAGGATAAAGACAGGTGAAGTCTTAATCATACAAAGCCTTACGATATCCAATGCCAGATGAATACCATGTATTTTAATGTATTATTGAAGGTAAAAATGATCAGGGAAGACTTCATGGAGGTGAGACAATGCAGGTCTCACATATGCGCATGATTTGAACAGGACAATAGAGGACAGGCACATAAAAGGCAGAGGCACCGATACCGGTGCCCGAGTTTTGCCGGGGAGGCCTGGAACGCCGCACGAGAGAGCGCCCCCTCCCGGAACCGAGTTCCTCCTGCCCCTTTCTCGTGCCTCCGGGCGAGCGCGGTGCCGGCGGTACGCAGGCGCCGCGAGCAGCTGAGGGCTCGCAAAGGCTCGACCGGCGCGCATGCGTGCGGCTCTTTGGAGGCGGTAGCTTCTTCGGCGTCGAGACTGGAGGCTGAGTCTAAACTGTGTGGGGCGCAAATGGGATCCGGCTGTTAGTCGGGTAGGCATAGGTAGGACGGCTGCCTTGTGGGGAGCAGGGGGCTGGAAGGCGGGAGTCCGTAGCGTGGGGGTCCTGAGCCTTTCCTTTGCAATCCGGGCCGACTATTGTATCTGTGTCGCAGCGGCTGCGCACAAAATGGCGGCGGGCTGACGGCGGGGGCGGGAGGAGGTTGGGGGACCCCCGGGATGGGAAGGGAGCTCGGCTGCCTCGCCACCGCGTCGTTTCACCGCACTGCCCCCGGAGGGCCGGGTCGGGGCCCGTGCTAGGACCCTACTTCAGGAAGAGCCGCCTGACGCCGTTTGCACTGGGCGGAGGAACGAAAACAGCCCTTTGGCAAGGCCGTGGCGGCCCCTTCCCCATCCGCGAAGGGCCTGCCGAGAGCGCACCAGGCCTGACAGCCGGAGGAAGCGGTGGTGAGGGAGCATCGCGGAGGGAGTAACCATTCCCGTCGGGCCTGGAAGAGAGGCGGTGGAGCTCGAGCTGAGCCCTTTGGCGAGCAATATTGTGCAAGAAGCGTGGAGAGAAGAGCGTGTTTGTGTTTGGGGCTGGGGAAGGGGGAGTTGGGGTGAAGAGGGAACCTACGATCCAGCGGCTTTTGCTGGTCGGGGTTTTCTCTCCTTGCCTTGTGCGGGCCTGAAAGCAAAGAGAGTGTCACCTCTGTGCGGGATACCGAGGGCTCGTGAGCTGCTCTGATACTTAATTCCAAATTACTCAGGAATCCAGAATGCGGATCGTTAGTGATTTAGTTTTGCGTGGTTCCTAGCTTGGGCCCCGTTCTGTTCAAGGTGGGGGGAGAATGTGTACCACACACAAGAATCCTGGAGGACATCTGAAACAGATCTTTTGTTGTTTGGGATAACTGAATAAGGGAGACATATTATTACAAGATCTTTAGTTGAAGTAGACAACGAAGGCTTCCTCAAGCTATTTTCTCTTAATTTTAAAATTTGAGGCAAAATTTGGGGGGAAAATAATATTTTAATCTGGAGGAGTTCTGAAGAAAAATTTGTTAGCAGGATCCGGCGACTTCTGTTGATTCAGATTCTTTTTCTAACCAGCTTTGGAATTGTGCACAAAATTTTTTTTTTCTTTATTTGTTATAAAGGGTTAACTCATTTTTCAAGGATGTTTGCTGGCTCAGATTTGCAACTAAAATTGATAATCTGAAAAACAATTTTAAAAAATGAGTTTAATGAAGTTTATACAGACTAATGAACACATAATTGACATTATTTCAACATAGCTTTAAATATTGTTGATGATTAGGTATTCTAGGCTTAGTGGGCTTATGTTGCATTCTTTTTCCATTTGACAGCATTTCATGTACACTATATTCTCATACTCGGTAATATACACTTAAATAATCATGTGAAATTAACATGTTAATACACAGAAATAATGCTGGGCCTTCTTGATTGTGTTGGAACCAAGTGAGGGTAAAGATAAAACAGTTGGAAGAAACCACAGAATCTCGTTCGTTTTTATTAACTAGTTTTCATGTCACACATATTTATTACCTTGAGTAGTGGTTGTATTTTAGTTTTGTAATCTCTTGTATTTTGTTATGGAGGGCGTATACAGCATATACTCAGGTTTAAAAAAATACTTCTTACAATCAGTGATCACTTTGTACTTCATGGCTGTCTTAAAATTTTTCTCTTGGGTGCTCTTAGGAAGGTGATCTCTGGAAATTTTTTTTGTGTAGTGCAAGAAAATGAGAGACAAATAGTTTAGTGGAAAGAGAATATAGGCTTTGGAATCAGAAGATCTGGCTTCGAATCCCTGTTTTCTTCTTAACTGTATGAGTGAGATTTGGGGTAAGTTATTTTAGTCTTTCTGAACTTTTGTTTCCGTATCTATAAAATGGTGATACCACTACTTCCTGCTTGGGATTATTGTGAGGATTAAGTTAGAAAAGGTATAAAAAGCCCCTATCCTTTGGCACATAGTAGGTACTTAATAAATGTTAGCTGTTACTATTGTTGCAAATTTTTAAGTGCTTAGGCAGCATCTTTTTTTTTTTTTAAACATCTTTATTGGGGTATAATTGCTTTACAATGGTGTGTTAGTTTCTGCTTTATAACAAAGTGAATCAGCTATACATATACATATGTTCCCATATGTCTTCCCTCTTGCGTCTCCCTCCCTCCCAGTCTCCCCATCCCACCCCTCCAGGCTGTCCCAAAGCCCCGAGCTAATATCCCTGTGCCTTGCGGCTAGGCAGCATCTTTAAATAGAAAATTGCAACCTGTGGATACTACCTCTTAATTAAAAAGAAGAGGCTTAAAGGAATTTAGGTTAAATTGATAGAATTTTGGAGCTGAAAGATCATATAATCTTTCCTTAAAATATTTGGTTCATCTATTGATATAAACTTATCAAAATAATATTGTATCCATTTATTTATATGATTATTATGTTCATCTTTGTATCTGTCCCAGTGCCTGGTACGTATTAGATGCTCCCACGTTGAGTGAATGAACTCAGGTGGTGGTTGCCAGAGTCTGGATAAGAACACAGGCCCTTGGGAGTGCAAATCGTGCTCTTTCTACTGTGACTTAATGTATACTGGTCAAGGTTTGGAAAATATCTGTCCAAATAATTAATAAAATGCTTTATATACTGAGAAACAGTGCTTCCAGTATGGGTACCCAGTAATATATTTTGGGCTGTTGTGCAAGGAAACAAGCTACTGAATGTTGAAATGTGGTTTTAGAGATCCTCCAAACTGAAAGTAATTATACTTGTGGCTAAAGCCAATAAGCCTTCTTTGTATCCAACTTTACTTACTCTTTCATTGCTTCAACTTTATTTACTGTAGTCTGAAATTTGTGATTGAAATGAAAATGGAAGGAAGATAGGTATATGGAAAATAAGAGAATAATGGAATGGAAGAAACAATGGTAGGGAAAAGGTGAGGTACAGAAATAAAACACAGCTCTTATGATCAGTGAGGATCAAGAGTAACGGGCTTTGTATTGAAAAGAGAAATGTTCAGGGAGTATAGGAGAAGGGGTTTTAAGGTGCATATATTTTGATGTTTTCTTAGTGCTTACCTTGGGGTACGTACATTTTGGATTATTTTTCTACTCTTTTGAGCCCGTTAAATAACAAAGTATATTTATTGTTAAAGTCATTCTTAAGTTTTCATACTTTTTTCTTGCCTTACTTCCACAGTCTTCATTTTATTAATCTTGCAACTGATTTCCCTGTTGTTCTTGCTAATGAGTGAATGTTGCCAACTTTCTATTCTTTTGAATTTCTTCACTTCTTTCAAAAAAATTTTTTTTTTATTAGGGAAAATTTTAAAGATACACAAAAGCAGAGAGTATTTTATAATGATTCACCTGTCACCCAGCTTCAACAATTATAAGCTAATGGTCAGTCTTGTCTCTGCCCTCCATCCTGTTATTTTTAAGCAAATCCCATAACATATCATTCATCAATTTATAGTTTAGAATTTTTCTCCAAAATATTTAGGAAAAAACATGCATATCACACCTAAAGTAATAATAGTTCCTTAATATCAGAGATTCAGTCAGTATTCAAATCTCCCTAATTGTTTCTTATACACCACACATGTGTCTGTGTATACATGTATTAATTTAATTTCTATTTCTACTACCATATTGAAATTTTCAGAAATTACCCATGTCTTAATAAAAGGAACAAACAACTACCTGCTTCTTAGGTAAAGCATTTTGTTTACTGTCTTAACATTTTTTGAGCATCTGTTGCATGTCATGGGGTATAATTTTAATCATTCTTCACATCAACGTTCTGTGCTGTTATACTGAGTCTTGGGTTAATCAGCTTGCTGAGGCTCACATTTTTAGCAAGCAACAGGATCAGAATTAAAGCACTGAGTCCAGGGTCTAAGTTCTTAAAAAATGCTATGCTATGTTAGTGTTAAATTTTACTTATGGGAGTTACCCAATTTTGCATGAAGTCACTTGCTGGCACCCCTTGTAGCAGGGTGGATATCTTCAGATAAGTGGAAATTTCCCCAAAAATGAGATAATTATGGATTGCATAATGGGCTAACAGTCAATAGTTAGGGAGTGAACATGTTGCAGAAGAATAGCCAAATCCAAAAATGTGCTTAGGACTGATGCTCTTTATCATTGCCAGCTTTCTGCCTGTTGCCATACTTGCTTATAGTCCCTTTTTGACCTAGTACTAAGGTGTTAGACCTAGTACTAAGGTGTTAGATAGCCGGGTATTGGGTCATTTACTATTTGAATGAATTAAACTGCTGGCTTACAGGGGAATTCCGTATTTCCCTTCCCTTTATCTATCGTTTTGCGTGCTTGCATGCACCCTTATTTTTTTCCTGAACTATCTTGAGAGTAAGTTTCATATATTATGTTCCTTTACCCTTTATTAGTTTATTAATTAGCGTAATAGTTTGTTTCCTAAGAACAGGATGTTTTCTTTCGTAGTCATAGTGCCGTTATCGATCTCAGTAAATTTAATATTGATAATATTTTTTACCATATTCTGATTTTGTCAGTTGGCCCAATAATGTTTCTTATAGCAGTTTTTTCTCCCCTCCAGTACAGGATCAGTCTAGGATTAGGTAATTGCATTTAGTTGTCGTGTTTCTTCAGTCTTCCTTGCTTTGGAATATTTCTATAGTCTTTTAATCTTTTTGTGAAATTGCCATTTTCGAAGAATACTATTTGCTTTCTTTTTTTTTTTTAATAGAACATTTTTCATTTTGGATTTTTTTGATGTTTCCTCTTGAATAGATTCAGATTATGCATCCCTGGAGAGAAAAATCAAATTGCTTTGTTCCCCCATGGTATCAGATCTGGAGGTGCAGGAAGTCCATCTGCCCCTCATGGATAATATGATGTTTGATCACATGTTTGGTCAAAACGTTTGAGGTTTTTTCTCCCTTGAATTAATTGATCTGTGGAGAGATATTTTAAGACCATGGAAATGTCCTGTTCCTCATCAGAATTTCACTCAGGATTTAACATGCATGGATGATTCTTGCCTGAACCAATCTTTACATTACTGTGATGGTTATAAAATGATTTTCCAACTTAGCATTTTCTCCACATTTACAGTGATTGATTGGTATGGTGTTATGGACTCCTGGCTTTCTCAGTGGTTACTGCCCAGTCCTTTCTTGCTTTATCTTATTCCATGTATATATCTTGTTTTCCACAGTGAGAACCCTGGTCCCCAGCACTATCAAAACATTTACTTATATGCTCAGTCCCATGATATAGCTAAAGTAATTTAAGAATTGTTTCATCCATACCACTGCAAAAAAAAAACAAAAGACAAAACAAACTACTAAAAAGAGTAAGAATTTGTTTGTAGTTCTCAGTTTTCTCCTAGCTCCACCAAAACTGAGAGCGTATAAATCAAATAGTGGGTTCATAAATTACTTGTTTTTAGTTTAGTTTAGTTTTCTTTTTCCCCTTCAGTGAGTTATGGTATTCATTTGAAAAATGAATTAGTTTGCTTTCAGTTTTAGCTTTTTTCCTTCTTCCCATCCTTGATTTAATTTTTTTAAAACTTTAGTTTGTTGACATGCTTCTGAAAGTCAGAATTATATAGTAAGACATACTCCATGAAATATGGTTCCCATTTATTTCTTTTCAGTCCTGTTTTCTGTGTTATCCTACCTATATTTCTTTTTGTAACCATAAGCAGATACATGTGTTTTCTCATTTCCATTTTTTATATAAAGTAACATCATATATGCTCTTTTGTACTTTGTAAAGACTTTAAGGCATTTGGCATTTTAAGTCATTTGGCCAGATAATTTTGGTACACTTAATTGAAGATTTTGGAAACCCGTTTTAGGCAGATGGGAACATTTTCTGGCTCATGCACTTCATGAAAGAAGTGAACAACCAAATGGCAGGAAGGGTAGGAATGCAGTCTGACTTCAAGAACAGTTGGGAACTGGTAGTCTTCAGTACTATATTTACCTCTTGGTCCTGCTTACCTATTTTACTGGCTTTCCTTTTTTCAGTTTTCGTGCTTTCTCACTAAGGCAGTGAGTATGCCGTCAACAGCATTTTGACAACAGAGTTTTATCAGTATTCACCATTTTTCTCATTTCTAGTTTAAAAAAAAATCTCAGAAAAGATTTCTTTATTCCAAGTTGGATCTAGTGGTTTCTCTTGGACTAATGTGTTCTGTTTGTTGAGGGTGGCAAAGTAATAAGCAGGACCACCAGTGTGTTCACATCTCAGGGGGGCATCATTTACTGTGGGAATACAGTGTTGTCTGTAGAGACCCATTTATGTATGCAGTATACATATTCCTGAAAAAGAAAAAAGCATCTGATTATACTCACATATCCTGTTTATCAAAAAAGTTGTCTTCCTGGAAATAATAACTATTAAATCATTGCTGTATAAGGTTGTTAATGGTGATCTGTTCCTGGTATTGTGCATTATTAGCAAGTTGATCTTCCGTTTTCTTTCAGATCTGAAATCATGATGGTTACCAATCCTTCCAGGTAGCAGTGAAGTTTGACGATGCCCTTCATGATAAAAACAATGTTGCTAGTTTTCTGCTTATTTTTTTCTTTCTGTTTCTTTGACGGTTTCATTGAGGTGTACCACGTTTTGGCATTTTTAACATCCAGCATGGTACTCGTGGCACCTTCAGAATTATGACTTGTGTACCTTTTGTGAGACATGAGGCGACAAAACTAAAGGTAGAAAAGAGTTGGCTGAGTGGATCTACCTATATACTAGAGGAGATTAGAAGATTGAGTACCAGTCAAACTGAGAAAAGCACGGAATGACATGTACTCTTGTATTAACTGGCCAGTGTAATACTTGCATTCTTAGGTGTGAAAGTAAATTTTATATATTTTGAGACAAACAGTTGCTCTAACACAGGGTATCAACTGAAGTATGTGGATATGTACCTAGAAAATAATGTTAATTGTAGTTTTCCCTTCATGGTAAGATTATAGAAGACTTTTAATTCTTTTCTGCTTGTCAAGAGGATGATCTTTCTTTTGGGGGAGGGTGTTAATGAACATGTATTGCCTTTTTTAATAATTAGAAAAAACAAAGCTATAAAATTTAAATTTTATATATCTAGAATACAGCATGGAAAGAACACCGAGAGGAGTCACAGGTTCTGTTTGTGACCTTGCCACTTAGTTCTAAGGCTTTACTTAACCTGTAAACTTGGATTCACTTGCTCACTGGGTTGTTGCAAGGCTCAGATGAGATAACGGATATCAAATTGCTTTTTAAACAGTGAAGTGCAATAAAGTTCAAGTATGGGGTTTGATAAGTCTTTTCATTATGAATCTAATGGAGCCATTATGATCTGGCTGACTAATTTTTGATGATGCTTTTATATTTTTAGATTTCAGATTTCTTTATGAATATCTGTAAAGAAAATTAAGGATTCCCTTCCATCTGAAAGACTGTATCAAAATAGGTAGTGGACATCACAGAAATATCTCATGGGATATCATGGCGATTTTTAAAAAATCTGTTAAGCCATTTCTTCATGTCTGCCTCAAGAACTCAGTTTCTACTAGATGCTTCTAAAAGAATTTGTATGGTTGACATTTTATTGAATATATCATTTCTTTTCAGAGTGGCATATTTTAGTTCTTGATAGGACATAGAGTTTTTAACTGCTACTTATCAAAATAATAATCCTTCAGGAGTTGAGAATGTTTTGTGACCATTAAATATCCTGTTTTTGAAAACCATTAAATTTAGGAAAATAAAATGTTGATTGAAAATAGCAAATAGCGTAGTTCATACGATAAAGTTTGGTGTACCCTCTTCCCCTTCCCATCCATGTATGTATGCACATACACAAAACTAGAAGAAATTACATCAGAATATTAGTTCAGTGTTGGTAATGGCTTTACTGGTAAGCATTTCATTTACTACTTTTTATTGTTTTCTTTAAAAAACATCTGTTATATCATCAGGAATAAAAATTTATTTTAAAGGGTAAGTATTATTTAATTGCAGTTGTGTTCAGTGGAGTTAATAATTAAGAACTCAGATCTCAACTCAGATTTTTCCAAGTTAGTTTTATGATTTGATGTGTTGGCTCTCCGTAAATTCCATTAGGTGAATGAACCTCTTTATGGCCAGAACTCCTAGAGTTAAGTGAACAAGGCTTTATAATTGTTGTCTTTATTTGTTCAGTTGTTTTCCAGGTGTTAATGCCAAATTTACCCTTGTCTTCCTGGTTCTTGTTTCTTATCACATTGTTTCTAGGTTATATCAGTTTCATTCTCAAAAGACTGAGGGTTTATTTTCTTTGGTGTGGCATAACCTAATTCTTAATCAGGGGTTTCATATCAAGAGTCCTTTGCTTGTTTTGCTTAATTTTACTTTTTTCATCTCACAAATAGTTTTTTTTCCACACAGAGAAAGAGTGAAATATGAAACTGTTTAATAACTAATAAGTCAGTTGAGTCAGGTGGGAAGGAATGATGTAGGAGAAAATGAACTAAAATGAGATTTTAGACTTAAATCTGCATGTTATTTATACATTGCCTGTTAATCATAGCAAATCAGCTGATTTTGGCTTTTGTTAGACTTTGGTGTGATAATATTAGATTAGATTGAGAAGTATGAAGTTACGTTGGTTTTATACTCTCCCACCCTCCTTTTTTGTTTTGTTAAAAATGTCATACTTAATATTTAGCACTTTAATTTTTTATTTTGGTAATGTTCAAACATGTAAAAAAGTAGAGAGGAAAGGTGATAAATCCTTTTGGACCCGTCACTCAGCTTCCACAACAAATATCTTTGCCGGTTGTGCTTCATCTAACTTCTCACTCACCAAACCCCACCCCTCACTCCCGCCGACATGCACCCTTTGTTTTCTAGATTATTTTAATGAAAATCCCAAATTCATCATTTCACTTGCTAGATACTTGAGTCAACATTTGATTCTTTAAATGCCAGTGCATCAACAAATCTATGTGGATAACTGTAGATTTTCAGTTTATAACAGCCAAGGAAAAAGTGTTAACTTCAGACTGGAGCATACTATTGTGTAGCTGGGAAGCTTGCCTTTTTCTGATCTTTTTGCATTTTGAGTTGTGTTTTTTTTTTTTTTTTAAGACACTGACATTAGCAGGAATTCATTGCTTCAAAACACTTTTATAAAGCACAGCTGACTTTTTGGATTGCTTTTACTTTTGGGCTTACAGAGCATCCATTGTATTGTAGTTCTTCCAGGATAAGTTTTGTGTTCAAGAGATTTAACTCTAATTCTTCTGAATCTGTTAAGATAGAAAGAGGTTGTATGTGAATAGAGATAGAAATTATTTTTATGATTTCTGCTTTTACTCATCTCTTACCCTTTTCGCCCCCCTAAATTTAGCTACTCTCTGCTTTGCAGAGGCAGAGATTAAAAGATATTGATGCTTAGGAGTGAGATTTGTCTGCCTGAAAGACCCCTGCTCAGTGGAATGAGGGGAGGGAGAGTGAAACTGACATTTAGTGGGCAGCTCATTTGTTAGACACTGTACATATTTGTATTTCATCTTAGTCCTTAACAGTAATCTGTAGAGGAAGATACTTTCCTTTTTTACAGATGAGGAAACTGATGCTCTGGAGATTAAGTAGCTTGCCCAAAATCTTAATAGTAAATGGTGAATCTGGTAGAATTCAAACCCTTCTCATCTGACATATAGAGATACATTACTAGCTTAGAAATGAATTTGAACATTGTATGTATTACTGCATTTATTAGATTAATAGCTTAATGTGTGCCATAGGAGATGATCAAAGAGATTCTTGTGGGGTGGGACTTGGAAACAATCTTGAAGATTGAGTTTGATTCAGAGACCTAGGAGTATTCTAGGTAGTGAGGTATGAATAAAGTATGGAATGTGTTGAAAGTGGTCAGGAGATTGCAAATAGACCAATTTGGCTGTAGCAAAAATTTTTCATTAAGTAAGTATAGGCTAGGAAAGCGTGAAAGGTAGATTGGGATTAGGTTATATATTAAATGCCAGGTTGACAAGTTTGGACACTATCTTAAGAGAAGCAGTAAAGTGGTGAAGATTTTTATGTAGAGGAGTGATAATAAAAAGTGTTTTAGGGATATTAATCAGTAACGACAGAATGAATTGGGGTGGAGGCCAGCTGTGGTATAGAGTGATGAGAGCTTGCAGTAGGGTGGTGGTGGTGGTGAAAGGAAAAAGGAAAGTATATTAGAGACATTGACAGGAATATGTAGAATTTTATGTTTAGTTAGAAATGGAGAATAAAATGTTTTTGAGTTTCATTGACTAAAGGAATTGGTGTAGAGAACAGAGGGTTGAAAATGGATAGTTTTGGGAGAAAGTTCCAAAGTCAGTAAAAACAGTAGCTAAAAGTTGGCATAAGGGAGAGAGGTTCTTGGCAATTTTTTTTTTCCTGTCTTCATAGATACTTTTACTAAATAGTCCTGGGGTTAATGAAGAATCACGTGTCTTAAACTATATTTTGTCTTGGTCCAGAATTTTATAGCTTTGTCAGAAACACGCAGTTAATAAGTTTAATTAGTTTAAAAATTTTAAATCATCCCAGCAAGCTGTTTCATCTTATTACAGTGTTTTGTTCAGAAGCTTTAACCTAGGCTATTCTACATTTAAAAAAATTTGATAAACACATGTTTAGTAAGACCTTGTTACCTGAAATCTCTTTTATCTCAGTTCCCTCAAAACTCTAGAAGATACTCATAAAACTCAACTCAAGCATTCATGACCTCTTCCAGAAATAAACCCTTTTATGATGCTTTTTAGCATTGTTGTAATAATGAAAAACTCTATTTTGTTTTTCTTGTTAGATTGCTTGCACTTTGGCAGGAATCATGTTTTATTTGGCTTGAAAACTCCATAATGACTGTTACATTAGACAAAAAATGTTTAATAAATTGAATGATTCTGTACTCATTCCTTTCCACTAAAATCAAAAAGAAGGGGGAAAAAGATCTATGATGATAAACAAACAACTTCTGAGAACTTACTGACCACAGCAACTGAATGTATATTCTCACCCCATCCCCCAGTGGCATGCAGGATTTGGACACTTCTAAGAAGTTTTAAAAGGAGTTGTAATTACCGCTCAGCACCTAGGACAGCACCCAGTGCAACACAGTGTATGAACTCTGGCTTGAGGTTTGGGGTTTGTGTTCTGGATTCGGGAAAGAAAAGAAGAGAAAGTTTTGGGGAAAGTTTAATATCCTCGTAAACACCCTAAAAGTGTATGAAATGCAGAATGGTTTCGTGGCTTTGTTTCAAAATGTTTTACACTGGCTGTAGAACCCACTTCATGAAGTAGTTTGAGTTAAAATGATCTAATATTTGTGTTTTAACTTTCAGCTTTGTGTTATTCTTGGAAAATTTCGCACCACTTGTGAATTCCTTGAACCTGGGCATTGCAAACCCACTTCTGTTGGGCCCATCTCCTTTGCACTTTGCTCAGATTAAGACTCAGTTGGCGCTTCAGCAGCTGAATGCCGTTGCCTCACATAGTTCAACACCACCTTATGCTTTATTAAATCAGGCTTTCTTGAAAATAGCCATGTCGAGACCCAGGTTTAATCCTCGAGGAAACTTCCCACTTCAGAGGCCACGAGCACCTAACCCTTCTGGGATGAGGCCTCCAGGACCATTTATGAGGCCTGGATCTATGGGTCTTCCAAGATTTTACCCAGCAGGGAGAGCCCGTGGGATACCACACAGATTTGCTGGCCATGAATCTTACCAGAACATGGGACCACAGAGAATGAATGTTCAGGTAACTCAGCACCGAACTGATCCAAGATTGACCAAAGAAAAATTGGATTTTCATGAAGCACAACAAAAGAAGGGGAAGCCTCATGGTAGCCGGTGGGATGATGAGCCTCATATGTCTGCATCAGTGGGAGTGAAACAGAGTTCTGTAACGCAGGTTACAGAGCAGAGTCCTAAAGTACAGAGCCGCTATACAAAAGAGAGTGCCTCAAGTATCTTAGCAAGTTTTGGATTATCTAATGAAGACTTAGAAGAGCTCAGTCGCTATCCTGATGAACAACTAACTCCTGAAAATATGCCATTAATTTTGAGGGATATAAGAATGCGAAAAATGGGGCGCCGATTACCTAATTTACCTTCTCAGAGCAGAAATAAAGAAACACTTGGTAGTGAGGCAGTTTCGAGTAATGTGATTGATTATGGGCATGCAAGCAAATATGGCTACACAGAAGATCCACTTGAAGTACGTATTTACGATCCTGAAATTCCAACTGATGAGGTCAAGAACGAATTTCGGTCACAGCCAAGCATTTCTGGATCTGTTCCCGCTCCAAATGTGATGTGTAATTCTATGTTTCCTGTTGAAGATGTGTTTCGACAGATGGACTTCCCCAGTGAGTCCTCCAATAATCAGTCCTTTTTCCCAGTTGAGAGTGGAAGCAAGATGTCAGGCTTACACATTTCAGGAGGACAGTCAGTCCTTGAACCTGTAAAATCTGTCAGCCAATCCATTAGCCAGCCAGTTAACCAGACAATGAGTCAGTCTCTGATTCCTCCTATGAACCAGCAACCGTTTTCATCGGAATTAATTTCAGCTGTAAGCCAACAAGATCGGATCCCACGTGAACCTGTCATTAATTCATCTAATGTACATGGATCGGGAGGAAGTAAAAAGAATTACCAGTCAGAGGCTGACATCCCCATTCAGTCTCCCTTTGGGATTGTGAAAGCATCATGGCTACCAAAGTTTCCACATGCTGATGCCCAGAAGATGAAGAGACTTCCAACTCCTTCTATGATGAACGATTATTATGCAGCGTCTCCAAGAATATTTCCACATTTGTGTTCTCTGTGTAACGTAGAATGTAGTCATTTGAAGGTGAGTGTTTTTAAAGATCACTGTATCATGATACTCAGCGCCCAAGTTTCCTCTAAATTCTCATGTATGCTGGTGTTAACTAGTCATTAAGGAAAAGGCAGAAATTTTGATTGCAACATCAACACTTAGTTGTAATCTTAAGTAGCCTGGCCTAAGTACTGAATTGGGTGTTAGGCTTTCTGTATTCCTGTGACTGGGCACACCACATGGGTCTGTCCATTTATTTTAAGCTTCTGAGAAGTTATCCCAGAAAATGCAACATAAAATTGATATGACGTAAACCGTACTTAGAAGACAATGTCACATGAGTTACCTTTATCTAAATAAGAATCTGTTAGTATAAAAATAAAAACTTGGAATAAAACATTTGTACTGCACACTTTTAAGAGACAGTCTATTGTAGCCTTGCATGTATCTTTCGGTCTTGAGCTAAAGACAATGTTGATTTAAATATTTTCTGATTCTGTCTGAAATAGGATTTTTAGCATTTCATGAGAAGGAGCTTCCTAAAATAACTTAATCCATAGCAAAGTTCAGTCAGGATGAATTATTCGGACCAGCTGTGGGCTCAGAGCATAGATTATAGAACGATAGAACTTTAGAGAGAAGAGTCTTTAAAAAACAAAGAAGCCTTAGGTGTCTTCATGGTTAGTATAGTTAGAATGAAGTGTTTTACAGAGGTGCCGAAGAGTAATGTAGACTATACTGTTTGATAGTAATCACTGGTGGATTTGAGTAGAAATTTCCAAGTATGTTTTATTTACTTACATATGTTTGGAAACCACTGTTTCTTCTATTTACTAATGTGATTTGAAGATGTATATTATTCAATACAAGTGGTCAGGAAGGAATGTACTTCCCATGGGAAAAAGGCCCATGATTGGCCTTTGATTCAAGGCCATAGCATTGGTTGTATACTTTGAATAGGCCTAAAAGTCTTTTGGTGTTAATTCTCTTGTTTTTTCTCCTTCCAGTGCTGCCCTTTTATTGTCTTTCTATTACCCACTCACCAGGTTTCAGCCAACAAGAATCTGATACCTAAAACTGACGCTTTTGTCATAAAGGTTAATGCCAGCAAAGGAAATCAGCATTCTACCTCATTTTAGCCATATTTGCTGAGTTCTAATAAAATAATAATTGCCTTGCCCTATCACAGGGGATAGCAATAGCAAAGTCTTGGAAAATCTCAGAATAATTCATAGCACTTAGTTAAAATCTGTAAGTAGTCCTGGCCTAAGTACTGAATTGAGTGTTAGGTCCCCTGTATTCCATTTATTTTGAACTTTCAGTTAGTCATGATAAACCCAAGAAAAATATCTTAAATGTTTTAATTTTTTATCTGGTGAATAGAAAAGGTATACATTTATTCAGTAACTATTTACTGATTACTTGTTTTGTACATGGCTATATTAGGTGCTGGGATGGAAATAAAGAACTATATAAAGTTTACATGTTGTTTCTAAGCAGTTTTTACAGTCTCACTGAGGAGAAAAATTATACACCTAAAGAATTTTTTAAAAATTGGAGGGTAACAAATGGTTCATAATTAACTTGTTCAGATATGCTGTAGGGGGAGAGATGTTTAATATTTCTATCTTGATTGCAGACATTTATATCAGTTCAGGCTAGCATTATCAATTTACTGACACTTGTGTATTTAGCAGTATGTAATTAGAAAGTATAATATACTTTCTGACATCAGAAGACTTCTGTATTCTAGTTAAAGAAGACTAATTGAGTGACTACTGCACTAAGTCTGTCTGGATTAGAGTGGTCTGGGAGGGAAAACTTCATGGAGTAGGTTGAAGATGGGTCTTGAATGATGAGTAGGCTTAGATATACCCAGGGGAGGAGGGGTGACATTTCAGATAGGAGCAACAACAGTAAGTTTGAGGGGCCTTGAAAAGCTAGCCTAAGGAGTTTAGACTTGAGGTGAGAGGCATTAGGAAGCTAATTAAGGTTCTTGATATGTGAAGTAACACATTAAAAATGTATTTCAGGGAGATAAACCTGACTGACGTGTGCAAGATGAATAGAAATGAGAAGAGATAGGGTAGGGCACCTAATTCGAGGTTCCCTAGTTATTCAAGTATAAGTTGGTGAAAGTATGGATTACTGTGATAAAAGTAAAAGTTCGAGAGGAAAAATCATTTAATGATTATTAGAATTCACAGAGATTGATTGCCATTTTAAATGAACAGATACCTTTTAATAGAACAACACAATGGACCTAACTAATGAATTCTTCACTACTGGATGACAAATTATAGGGATTTGTGAACATGGACTTAGGTAGTACAAACTACCTCTCTTGTTTCTGTGATATATCTTGCTGCCTTGTAAGTGTGCATGTATTTGACATTATAAATATGTAACCAATAAATATAAATTACCAACTGCAAATTTTTTCTTGCTAAGTAATATCTGACAGTATGTTCCCCATCTCTGAGTCTTTAAAACTATAGCCTGAAAAAGACAACAAGAAAATGTGAAATTATGTTTTTTCTAAATTGGGTTTCAGACAGAGGAGGAGCTGACCTTAGTTTAGAAGTACGTCTTTTTGACTGTCACAGTTGGTTGAGAAACCATGTCTTTTTTTTTTTTTTTTTTTTGCGGTACGTGGGCCTCTCACTGATGTGGCTTCTCCCGTTGCGTGTGCTCCGGACGCGCAGGCTCAGCGGCCATGGCTCACGGGCTCAGCCGCTCCGCAGCATGTGGGATCTTCCTGGATCAGGGCACTAACCCGTGTCCCCTGCATCAGCAGGCGGACTCTCAACCACTGTGCCACCAGGGAAACCCCAGCCATGTCTTTTTGACTGAAATAATTGAGTTTGAGAAAATACTGACAAAAGATTTTTGAAATAGTTGGTGGATAGTGAGCTCTGATATGGGTAGGTATTTGCACAGTTTGATTCTGGGCCCACTCAAGTCTACAGTCCTTGTAGCATCTCCTGCTTAGTAGATAATTATCACTTTTTCTCTGGAGAGGAGTACTGCTCTTGGACCCTTGTCTTACTGGAGAGTCTAGAAATTGGGGTGGTGTACATATATTTACTGAGCTTAAAAGCGAGTGATGTCAGTGAGTAAAGCGGGCCTGTTAAAAGGGTGTGTGTGTGCGTGTGTGTGTGTGTGTGTGTGTGTGTAGAACTGGAGAGAGTATACCTTAAGTAAGTTAGCTGTCAGCATCACCTGATGGTTGCTATATCAAATACATGTCTAGTATTAATTACATCTTCATATTTTTTCAAGAAAAGCTGGAAATCTCTGGATTTTTAAATATCGGCAACTTATTCAAATAAAACACTTTATGGTCCAAATAAATCATGCCCAACTTGATACCTGCCAGTGTGTCTGATGTAAACAATATCCAGTTAATGTCAAAGACATGGGTTTAACAGTACTAAAGATTCTTAACTGCCAATCTCTTCTAGCTCTCTAAATATTTGTATCACTGAGCAGGATATACAGACATTTCTTTTTTGCAATCCACAATGAGTTTCATGGCTTAATGAAATAATTTAGGGTTTGTCATAACCTGCTGCTGAGCATTGCAAATAGCATGCACTTATTTTCAAATAGTTCTCGACAAGGCAGATTCCAAAATTAGTGTCAACTGTCGTTTTTAACTCTGGATATTTCTAGTTCGTCTTTGGCAATGACAAACTAAAATGTTTTTGAAATGGAAATGAACAACATTTTCCTCAAGGAAAGCATTAAAATATGGAACTGTTCAGTAAGTTTTCTGCCTTCCCAAATGTTGGAGAAACAATAAAACATTGAGTAATATGCACATTGCTTTTAACTAACTGTTTCATTTGGGGGACTGTATCTTTGAAAACTGTATTGCCTTTAAATAAAAAAATCAGATGTATCTTCCAGGAGCTTTTTATGGATACAGAATGTAATTTTAGGGCAGCTTTGTGACACATGAAGTTATGTATAAGAAAGCATTTTGTTCATTGTAAAGCTCTATATGTAAGGGATATTATGTCTTTGAAATGATGTTACTTTCCATTATATCCTGAAAATAAATTAGATTTGATCAGCAGCATTTTTTCATATTTTACTAATCTTATCCTTTGCCAATACATAGTGAGTACCTTGTTTGGAATAGTATTGGCCTAAGAGGTAGGATTTTTTGTTGTTAATGTTGTTAGCTTGAATTTTAGAGTTGTAAGGCATTGAGACTGTATTTTAGAGACTGTATTTTAGACTATATTTTATAGAATACCACCATTCTATTTATAGAGTTTTTGGTGTTCTCTGTAGTAGTGTTTTATATTTGAGATGAGTTATTTCTGATCCATGCTTTTATTTTCTCCAAGTTTACATGTATATTTGACTTCAAAACGAGTATCCATGGGTATGATTTTAAAAATGTTTTCTATACTAACATGTTTTAAAATGGTATCAGTGAGTTGGTATGAAGTGCTTTTATTTGGAGGGCTTTTATTTTTGTTTGTGAAAATTTTGTTGTAGCCAAATGGTATTTATAACTAGAATTGGTTAATTTTTGATAAAACAAAGTATGCTGTGTCATGTTAAAAAGCCTAATTTCATTAGTCAAATAAGGAATGTTCTAATTTGTGCACTTTTCTCCTTTTACAATAGGATTGGATTCAGCATCAAAATACATCTACTCACATTGAGAGCTGCCGACAGTTACGTCAACAGTAAGAACAATTTTTTCATTTTTTATAAGTAGCAAATTTACAAAATAATGTTTCAGGTACGACTGCTTAATACCTTTAGTGTGGTACTTTGGAGAAAAATATTTTTTAAGAAAGCTATTGTCTATTTGAAATATTAATATACAAATATATTTAATCGTTTTCCCAAAGGAGAGAATTAAATATGATCCTTTATTCTGACTCCTTCCTAATTTAATCCCAGTAGGTAACTTTAGTATCATTGGTTCATTCCTGCTGGCTTGCCTTCCCTTGGGATGGTTTATCTTTTTCAGAGCACATAGTCTACCCTTCTCCTATACTTCTTCCCCCTCATCCCCACCCCTTTCCCAAAGGATAAAAAACTAAAAACCACCCAAACCAAACACTAGTCTTTAATTTCAGGTCTAAACCTCTCCAGGTTTAGAACCTATATTCAGAAAAAACCTTAAGTGGGAGATGAACAAGCTAGATATGGTGCTTCCTCAACATTGGTTCTTCAATTCTCCGACCTTTTCCTTCTTTAAGACAGGGCACCTATGAAGGTGAAAAGTGTGATATTAACAGTATTCTCTAATATCACCTGGAGTTACATAAAATTAAATTGTGCTCCTTTTAACATCATTAAATATGCTGATATAGTTGTGTGTCAAATTCCCGGTCACTATACTGATGATAGTAACATGTTCTTGAGCAAATGGATTTGTGGCAGCTGTTTTGGTTTTTTGTTGTTGTTCTTTATGAAAATATCAACAAAATTTTTTTGAGAATATTCAGGACTCTTCTAGTCATATGTGATAAACCTAACTCAGACTAAAGTGATAAACCTAACTCAGACCAATTTTTTAAAGTAAGGAAATTTATTAGCTCATTTAACTGGGAAGCTTAAGGAGTGTGAACAGCTGAATTAGATGCTCAAACAAAAATCAGAGTGTCAGAAATATTTTCGTTTCTTGGCTGTTCTCTTCTGCTTTGGCCTCATGAGAAAGGCACACCTTTCTCCACAAAGCAGTGACCCCCTTAGTTCCAGACTTAAGTGATATGTATAGCTAGCAATTCCAGGAGTTAAAAAATAAATAACACTTCTTTCCTCATAAATTCTGCAGAAGTCCTTGGTTTGACTCTTTTGGTTCACTGTGGGTTAGTTGTCCATCTCTAAACCAGTTATAATGGTTGCAGGAATAGGGTACTGTACCTCGGTTGGTGTCATGTGTTGAGTGTGATATAAGTCCTACCTTAATTGTATAGACTAATAATAGAGTTGCTTACCTGTATAGATGTGTGCACACAAACATTGGTTATCATGCGGAGATAATTTGTTACTTGAATTGGATAGGCCTTACTGCCACTGTAAGTGGAAAATCTCTCCTAAGCCACAAATTTTCCCACAGATACCCAGTGGGATGTCTCATTTTTATGAAGGTAAGGGATTTAGGTGGGAGTTAGTTAGTTGCTGTAGGTAGGCATTAATGCTAGTAAGAGGATTCTAGCTACATGCACTGCCATTAATTTACTACATCACATGGCATTTATGCCTATTTAAAGACTTTTGTGTAGATAAGCCTTTTTTTTTTTTAATGCACACAGGACCCTGATTTTTTTATATATATATTTATTTTTGGCTGCGTTGGGTCTTTGTTGCGTGTGGGCTTTCTCTAGTTGTGGCGAGCGGGGGCTGCTCTTCGTGGTGGTGCGTGGGCTTCTCATTGTGCTGGCTTCTTTTGCTGCGGAGCACGGGCTCTATGCATGTGGGCTTCAGTAGTTGTGGCTCATGGGCTCTAGAGTGCAGGCTCAGTAGTTGTGGCCCATGGGCTCTAGAGCACAGGCTCAGTAGTTGTGGCATACGAGCTTAGTTGCTCGCGGCATGTGGGATCTTCCTGGACCATGACTTGAACCCGTGTCTCCTGCATTAGCAGGCGGATTCTTAACCACTGCCAGGGAGGTCTCCAGGATGCTGATTTTAAAGCATGTGCTTTCCATGCCTGCTACTTCGTTGCTTGTTTTACATTTTTATCTTTTTCAGGTTATGTGCTCTTGAATAGTTTCTTTATGGCTTTCTCTATTGCAAAAAAAATTTAACAAATATGTTAGATTTGATTAGGTGCTTTGGATCTTTCCATGGCAAAATATATGCTACTTTATTTATTTATTTTTTTAAAGCTGCGTTGTGTTTCTAAACCTTAATCTGTTTAGTCATTCCTCTGCTGATGTATATTTAGGTTCTTATTCCTTTTCTTAAGGCTGATTATCTCTTCTCTCTCTTTGTCTTGGATCTTTCTGGATTATGACATAAGAGTAGTTGGTTAACTTGAGAAAAGATACAGTGCATTAAAGTTTTAGTATTAAAAATAATAAATAATAAGAGCTGTATGCTTATTGTGTGCTGGGCATTCTTCTAAGTGCTTTACACGGTGTCTTTAATCTTCAAAGCAACCCTATGAGATATATGTATAATGATTATTTGTGATTTTACCAGTGCGGAAACTGAGACGCAACTTCCCTACTATAACACAGCAAATAATTGGCACAACTAATCTAACTCATGGATCTTCGCTCTTTTTTTTCTCTCAGCATTTTATTTTGAAAAGTTTCTAAGCTGCAAAAAAGTTGAAGGGATAATAAACATTCATAGAGCCTTTGTCTTTATTAACCAATTATTAACATTCGACATATCTATTATATCTTTATATGCACATTTTTAATACTATAGTTTTTGAAAACTACTTGAAAATAAATTAGACATTATGACACTTTACTCCTTAATTCAAAATCTGTCTCTTAAGAATAAGGAAATTTTTCTACAGTGGTTATCTGTTATAACCACAGTATAACACAGTGATTAACAATGATTTCATAATGCCTTCCAGTACATAGGCCAAGTTCAAATTTTCCCATTTGTTTCCAAAATGCCTTTATAACTACCTTTGCCTACCCCGCCCCTACACTTTTTTTTTAGCATTAATTTTTTTTATTGGAGTATAGTTGCTTTACAATATTGTGTTAGTTTCTGCTGTACAGCAAAGTGAATCAGCTGTATGTATACACATATCCCCTCTTTTTTGGATTTCCTTCTCATTTAGGTGACCACAGAGCATTGAGTAGAGTTCCCTGTGCTATACAGTAGGTTCTCACAGTTATCTATTTTATACATGGTATTAATAGTGTATGTATGTCAATCCCAGTATCCTTTTGAGGAGGATATTTTCACAATGGTTGACTTCTGAAATGTCCACAAAAGTTGTCTTGTAGAATATTCCACATTCTGCACCTTTCTGGGTTTTTTCCTCTTCATTAAATTCAGGTTGAACATTTTTGTCACAAAAACTTTATAGGTGATGTGTATACTTACTGCATCACATTGGGATACAGATAATGTCGTTTACTTAGGTCCTTGTTCTTAGCCATTATGTTTCTATTGCTTATGTATCATGCTTCTGAAACACATTTAAAAAAACTAGTTAGGGGGCTTCCCTGGTGGCGCAGTGGTTGAGAGTCCGCCTGCCGATGCAGGGGACACGGGTTCGTGCCCTGGTCCGGGAGGATCCCACATGCCGCGGAGCGGCTGGGCCCGTGAGCCATGGCTGCTGAGCCTGCGCGTCCGGAGCCTGTGCCCCGCCCCGGGAGAGGCCACAACAGTGAGAGGCCCGCCTACCGAAAAAAAAAAAAAAACTAGTTAGTACCAAATGTAAAATAGATAGCTAGTGGGAAGCAGCTGCATAGCACAGGGAGATCAGCTCGGTGCTTTGTGACCACCTAGAGGGGTGGGATAGGGAGGGGAGGAGGGAGGGAGACGCAGGAGGGAAGAGATATGAGGATATATGTATATATATAACTGATGGACTTAGTTATAAAGCAGAAACTAACACACTATTGTAAAGCAATTACACTCCAATAAAGATGTTTAAAAAACCCACAAAAACTAGTCAGGCAATATATAGGCAGTCCAAACTCTATTTGCAGAATAGTATGTATGCTTTATCTTTCTGCTCTGGGCAGCAGAGACAAGAATATGTATTCTAGCAGTTAACCTAGATCTGAAACATCATTTCACATCTGAAACATTGTTACCCACTCTTGAACTGGAAAGATCTGGAAATTTAATAACTTCTCTGTGTCGACAACCAGCTGTATTTCCAGCGTTGTACATAAGAGAAAGCTAAGGCTTACTTATAGTAAGTAACTGGCTTTCAGATACATGGCCATTAAGTGGCAGTACCTACACTTATACACCCAGCTGTGTTTGATTCCAAAGGTCTTGCTTTAGTTTTTTTTTTTTTTTTTTTTTTTTGGCCGCACCACATGGCTTGTGGGATCTCAGTTCCCCGACCAGGGATTGAACCCAGGCCCCAGCAGTGAAAGTGCCAAATCTTAACCAGGAGACCACCAGGGAACTCTCAAAGGTCTTGCTTTTAAACACAGTAACATAAGACCGGAAATGTATCTTCTTACATGGTACAGAGTAACAAAAGTTTTAAAAAATGTAGTAGTAGATGAAACAAAATTGTTCATGTTTTAACAATTGTTGATGCTGCGTGATAGATACATTGGATTGAAAGTTAAGTTTTTTTGCCTTCATAGTTTGTCACATTGTAGTTATAAGATGCATCATGTCTGCTCTTAAAGCAGGAAGAAGTGGGCAGAAGCTTTCTCAGAAGTCTGCCAGTGGTTTTGTACCTATGTCTGTCTCATTGGTTTGAACCTATCACTGGCTATCTTCTAAGGAGGCTGAGAAAGCAAATATTTAGCTTTTTTAAGCCTTTGTTGTGGAGGCAGGCATGGGAAAAGAGAGTTGAGAATTGCTTTTGAGTTAACCTGCTAACGATGTCTGAGACAAATATCAACAAATAAAAACCACTTTACTTTTAGTAAGGTTTTGACCTCACTTTATTTTCCTGCCAGGTGACTTGTTGAGTCTGCTGCCTTCATTTCCTTACTTGGCTCTCCTCTTGGTTACTGAAATTGTATTTTTGAACATCAGTGATTCAATAATTTAATTTAATCACCATTTCCAGTTAACTTTTAAGAGTCCAGAAAATCTAGAAAAGATGAGGATAAAGATGTCTTTTTTTAAGGCTTCTATGATGTTACTGTTCCTCCTACTTTTTCTTTCTGTAATTAACCCTTAATCTCTTTCATTGGTGTATCTTTGTCTGCTTTACTCTTAAGTGTTAGTGTGCATAAGATTCTGTGCTCAGCCCTCTTTTTTCCCCACAAACTCTATTCTCTGTTTATCTCACTCATTCTTAGTAGTATAGCTGATGCCTGATTTCTAAATATCCCAGCCCTCATCTTTTTCTCTAATCCAGATATTTATTTCCAGTTGTTCTGAAAACATTCCTATGTTCCCTTCATTTCAGAAATGTTTATTGTTCCCTGTTGCCTTTTAATTATGTGCAGCCTCCTTAACCTGATTTCAAGGACGTTCATAGTTTGTCTCTGAACTGCCTTTCCAGGTTTTCCCCCTCATAATTGCTTTTCATCACTTCCATGCTGCAGCCATACCGGTTCCTGGAATAGAACACATGTTTTGCCTCCAATGCTTCTTTTATGTATCACCACTGTATGAAACCTAACCTGATCCATGCCTCTTAACACACCTTTCGCCACATGGCTTGTGGGATCTTAGTTCCCCTGAAAAGCAACCTTTTTCTTTGAATTCTCCCCTGAACCTTCCCACTAGATCCTCTCTTGAGGAGCACTTGGTACAGTGTAAGGGGCACTATTCATGTATTACTCTGTAGAGCGGTGTCCCCTGGAGTTCTGCAAAGTGGGAGAACTGTCTTTAACCCCAACCTAAGCTTGTGTTTTATACCTCTTCTATACATCTCAACACTTCTATATGTACTGCTTGTTTTACCTAAATAAACGTCGAGGCCCTTGAAGTATAGGGAATGTGTTTCTTTTCCCTGAATTGCCTAATACCTTATTTATTGAATTAGACACTCAAAATATTTTACTTTGAAGAAAATATTCACATTTTAATATACTAATAAATCACTGTGTTAACTTTGTTTTTTTATCTTTTTTAAATCTTTTTAAAAATATTTTTTAAATTTTTAAAAATTTTTTTAAATTTTTTGTTTTTAAATTTTTTTAAATTTTTATTTATTTATTTGTTGCGCCACATGGCTTGTGGGATCTTAGTTCCCCAGTGAGGGACTGAACCCGTGCCCTTCGCAGTGAAGCACGGAGTCCTAACCACTGGTCCACCAGGGAATTCCCTTAACTTTGGTTTTGAACAGTCCTCTTGATATATTGCAGGGAAAGATTGAGCCTTATAATCTTATTTTAACTGTTCATTAATATTGTTTATTCTCAAAATAGGTATCCCGATTGGAATCCTGAGATCCTCCCATCAAGAAGGTAGTTATTTTTTTAATAGTGGTATTATTGAAATTTGATTTTCTTTTAAAAGTAAACAAGTACTTTTTTTTTTTAAAGGTACTGTTTTGAATAGAGTCCTGTTTTGACCATTTTTACTTTTAAACAATAGGCAAATGGAACCAGCTCAATGAATCTTTCTTTAGTTACCCCAGTTTAAGTGTGATAGCTCCCATCTGTGAACTTTTTTTTTTTTTAAGTCTGTTCTGAAAATACTTTGTACTTTTATTATTATTTTATGTTTGTGGGATCTTAGATTTGAAGGCTGGGAATGGGGTTCCCGGTTCAATGTGTAGGTACACAAGTACAACAGTCAAAGAAATATTTGTGGATGGCATAATGTTTCAGGAAAAATTGTTGAAAAACATTTGTTTATGTAAGTCATTTCCTAAATTCTTCATGTAATATAATACTTTCAAAACATAATTGGATATAATAGTGGTATAGGAAAAATGCAAGAAATGGGTGATAATATTCTTTTGTAAATTAACAAAACAGAGGAATCTAAGCAATGAGAGAGGTGATCATCTGCTCTGATTGTGTCTTACTCATCTACAAGGCTGAATTGCATCATGTCAAACAGGTTTTTGCTTTATGTAAATACGTGGTATCAGAATTTGGCATTGTTAATAGTCTGTTTTTAAGAAGATAAATCTGTCATTTAGTATAGATTTAAATTTATGTTAAATTGATGAATCTTGTGATTTTTTCCTGCACTTTGTAGAAATGAAGGCAATAGAAAAGAAAACGAAACTCCAAGAAGACGATCTCATTCTCCCAGTCCTAGACATTCTAGGAGATCAAGCTCAAGTCACAGATTCCGTCGATCCCGAAGCCCAATACGTTATATGTACAGACCAAGAAGTCGAAGTCCAAGAATTTGCCATCGTTTCGTTCCTAGATACAGATCCAGATCCCGTTCACCGTATCGAATGAGAAATCCATTTAGAGCTAGTCCAAAATGCTATCGATCAGTTAGCCCTGAAAGGACATCAAGGAGATCAGTGAGATCATCAGGTACACTTATGGTTGTGAATAATAAGTACTTATTTTGACTAAATTTTTTTAGCTTTTTTGTTTGTTAGAATTTTTTATTTCTATTAAGCTTGAAATGGTGACTTATATACTACTGTCAAGATATTTTTAAATGTTGACATTTTGAGGTATTTGGCTCAGCTCTTTTTAAAACTTTCAAGGTTTTTAAGAAATGGAATGTTCTACTTTATTAAATTTTAGAATTTCTATATGAAATCCAGCCCACATCCCAACCTATTTCATTCTTCTTCCCTTTATTATGTATCAGAAGAAGTGTGGGAGACTGTATCTATCCACCCAACATCAAACTTAAAAACCAAGGATATACAAACATCTTAGTTTGCTTTAGTAATTGATTATAGACTTGTCTTCGGTGAATTAATTTAAAACATTAAAAAAGTTATTCATATTTTCAACCTGTGTCTTTGTATTGGTTTAGTGACCTTTCTGGAAATAGCTCTTATATAATTCTTTTCTGAGATCTTTGCAGAGGTCTGTGAGGTCTTTCCTTTTCCAACTACATGTCTTTGTGAAGCTGGATTTTTCTTTAAACGTTTCAGCTGAAATAATGTATCCAGCAGATTGGATGCAGAAGCAGATACGAGAATTCAGACTTTTTTTAAGCCCAACATTAAAGTGTTTGGAAAATATACAGTGGTGCTACTCATCTAACTAATTTTTGTTTTGAAATTAAAGTTTTTTATAAAAATATATTATTTATATTAACATAGGAGTTTATTATTATTAAATGAATTAATATTTTAAAAATTCTATTTTAGTTTCTTATATGGTAAACATTGATAAATTGAACAAAAGCTCTTCGGAGTCCTCAATTTTTAATAGTGTAAAGGGATACTGAAACCAAAGTTTGAGTACCACTGGTATAAGAGAAGCTCACTGAATAAGGGATCTTCATGTTTTTACATCTTCACTTTTGAGTGAAGAATTAAATAATAATCATTTTGTGTGTGTGTGTTTGCCACCTTTTTGGCCTAACAATAGCTCAATGTGGTAAATATTTGGACAGTTGAGAGATGATTCTTTTTTTTTTAATAATGTGATGAGATGTTTCCTACCTTAAGTTCTTTTCAGTTGAAGTAGTATTTATGTCCTTCTTACTAGACAGAAAAAAAGCATTAGAAGATGTAGTACAACGGTCTGGGCATGGATCAGAATTCAGTAAACAGAAACATCTTGAAGCAGTTGATAAAGGACACTCACCAGCACAAAAACTTAAAACTGTCAGTGGAGCAAGGCCATCAGTTAAATCTACGAGCTCTACAAAGAGTGATTCAAATATAGGACATTGTACTCGTTACAAATCAAAGAATCTTGAAGATGACACCTCACCAGAAAGTAAACAGGTGTCTGATAAAGCTGTTTCTCTACAACGTAAGGTCAGTAGTTCTTTGTTACTGGAAGTGTGTGCATACATTTGTTAATATGACAAAGAAAACAAAGTTTTCAGAATTTTTAATTTTCATATTTCCAGAAGTTTGAAATCGTGACTTGTTATGTTGATATGGAATATTCATTGGTTTCTCTTCTGAGTATAATAAAAGTCCAATAATTAAAATCCTGTAGATTACAAGTCCTAGAGGTTTGGCATTTGATATATCAAAAGTGAGAACATTTTGACAGTTTGGTGTTTTTGGCTAACCATACAAACAGATCCTTGTGATAAGTTTTGCTCCCTTATTGGGGAAATGGATGTAATCAGCAGCATTAATGAGGTTTTATAATCTTTGTTAATAAGTTATTAGTGAGTCTCTGCTGAGAATTGGTCATTTTTAATCTGTTTTATACTTTTTGCAGTACAGTTCATAAGTTAAATCATTATCCAGTGTAGAATACTAGTCTCTTTTCTGGGTACTAACTTATTGGTGTATTTTGATGGTATTGCTTTACTGTATATGTTAATGAAATTATTATTATAGCAGATAATATATAAAGCATCCTGAGACTATCAGAGTAACTCCTGATAGGCCAGATTTTCAAATGTTTATTATATTGTAATAATAACAAGTCTTCAAGTATTTAGGTATACATTGCTCTTAACATTGTCTTAACTTTCAACAACTACAGTTCCCTGCCCCAGAGAGCTTATATTTAGAAGGATAAACTTAAAATAATCAACCTGCAATTACAGTATTTTGAAGAGCATTAATTAGGAAGAAATGTTGAATACAGGGAATTAATCTCAAAGAGGCTTAATTATTCTGTAACGTTCTTTCATTTTGTTTCTAGACTTCTAGATGGTAGCAGTGGAACTTTTAAAAAGTTTTTTTTTTTTGAGTCAATTTTTAACATAGGTGGCAAATTTGATAAAATATATTCAAATTGTATGTAGTATAAATCTTTAAAAATATTATGCCTATCTAGATAACATTTTTAATTATTAGAACATAGTAAATAAAGCTATAATTTCAGCTTCACTAGTGATGTGCCATGCAGATTCATATAGAAAAATACTGTTTAATAGTTTTGGACCATTTCATTTCATAGGTCTTGTTTGTTACAAAATGTTTCTAAACAGAAAAGAGTATCTGTGATTGGTTACCCATAAACTCTGACCACTGTTGGGTTTGAGTGGTAAAATGTAAAACATATTCCTTACTACTTTTCTTTGGCCTTTAAAATTTTTTTAAATATGCTAAAATATGTTGAAAAGACTGCTTAAAGGACTAAGATTAATGATAGAAGAAATTATATTGGGAATTATTATTACTGTACTTTGTCACTTAATTTGGTTTAATTTTCTTTCATCCCCAAAAAAGCTTCGGAAAGATCAGTCTTCACATTATGGTCCCGTTCTTCTTATATCTGAATTACCAGAGGATGGCTGTACTGAAGAAGATATAAGAAAAATATTTCAGCCATTTGGAAAAGTTAATGATGTCCTGATTGTTCCATATAGAAAGGAAGTGAGTTATTTAGTCTGTTCTAAAATTCATACAAAGTCATTATTTTATAAAGACTGTTGTTGGATCTTTTAGCTGCTTTTCCTGCATACACAATTGTTAACTGATTTATGTAAATGTTTGGATTCGAATGAACAATGTCCCTAAATACTGCTTTATATCGTTTCAAACAGCACACTGTTTTCTTAGAAGAGCACACTTTTTCCTTGAAGGGCCAGATAATATTTTAGGCGTTGATTGTTATAGGATTTCAGCTATTCAACTCTGCTATACAACTCTGTTGTTGTACAAACACAGTCTTAGATAATATATAAATGAATGAGCATGGCTGTGTTCAAAAAACCTGTTTACAAAAACAGGTGGCAGGGCATAGTTTGCCATTCGTTGCTTTAGTACACCAGTAAGGTCATATTAAAAAAATGATTTTATCTGTACAGTATTTTTTTACATATGAGTTGTATTCCTATAACTCACATAGTAGAGTTCACCAGAACTACAAACCCTAGGTTAAGCAGAACGTAAAAAATTGCGAGGTAAGACAAAGGAACATAGTTGGTATTGTTTTCTTTGTTGCAAGAACCCTTAAAAAGGTCAGACTTAACAGCAGCTAGACCAGATCCTGCCTTCTCTTCGATTGTTCAGTGAGCCCTCCTTCCCATTTCTTATTGTTCCATGATCCTGCCATGGACCCATGCTTCCTTCTTACCTTGGTAATGGTACAGAAATTCTATAAGATTAAGTGTCCATTTCATGTGTGAAAACATCCTAAACATCAAATTACACTTTAGCGAAACAAAAAGAGGTGAAAGTAACCAGGACTTGAGGTAATTTCAGTTTCATATTCCACGAAGAAGTATTATATTAGGTCATACAGAGAAATTTAAGGTAGATTTTTTTGGCTAAAAGTGGAATACATCTCATTTTAGGCTTACTTGGAAATGGAATTTAAAGAGGCAATTACTGCAGTCATGAAGTACATTGAAACAACACCACTTCTGATAAATGGGAAAAGTGTGAAAGTATGTGTTCCAGGAAAGAAAAAGTCACAGGTAAACTGAATTAAGTTCTTATGTGATTCATTGTTGATTAATTTTTTGTTTAAGTATGGCACATACAGAAAAAGGCATAAAACAAAAATGTTCACTCCACAGGTTAGGTATAAATTCAAATACATTGAACTTAGCAACATCTTTATGCATACATATATATATCACACTGTAAACAGTATTGAATGATAAGCAATAGACTAGGGGAAAATACTTAACAGTATTAGCAAAAGTCTGTGAACCTCTACCTAAGTCACAAACTACAACACTGACAACACCCTGGAAGCCCCTTGCATACTTCTTTTGAATACTTTGGGGCAGAAGGGAGTGTGTAACCCCACCTTGGTTTCTAATACTTGAGTTTTGCCTGTTTTGAAGTTTCTATAAACAGAATCATAGTGTATATATTCTTCTGGGCCTTTTGCTTCCTTAGAAGTATCAACGTTTAGGAGTTTAGTCTTTGTAGATCATTTTCTTTGCTTTAGTTTATATATCCATAGGTAAGTCTATAGAAGTACTTTAAAATATCCAGTAAGTTTTGCTTTGTGTATATGTGTTCTTTTTATTTTATTTTCTTATTTACTGAAGAATGCCTGTGTTGGAGCACACATTTTTCAATTACTAATTTGATTTGGAGATCAAACTATGTTAGTACGTTATAGATTTTCCTTATTCTTTTAAGGTTATATGTGGTGTTACTTCCTATGAATATACCACAGTTATTTCACCAGTTCCTTATGGATTGCTATTTAGGTTATTTCTAGTTTACTATAAATTGCTATAAATAGGACTTCAGTTAACTTCCTTGTATATGGCTTTCACAGGCCTTTCTTAATGCATTTATGATAGTGTTTTTTAAGGTGATAGCTACAGTGGAATTGCTGGGTTATAGGGTATACAGTAATTAATAATATTAGATTGCCTGTTAAATAACTAATAATTTATAGTCTAATAATTTATGTGAGTACTGGTGTTTCTCTGTTATCAATGACATCTTAATATTTGCAGTTTTAAAATTCAGTATGTAAAAAATGGTATCTAGTTTTGATGATCATCTTTAGTTTTGATTTGGGTTGTTTTTTCTTTTTTGTGTGTGTATCTATGGTAGTGTTTGGGTTTGCTGTTCCCATGAGGTTTTGGTATAGCAGTCTATATATGTACAAGGTTGTTTTAAGTTGCTGGTCTCTTTCCCGCTTGAGAAGTTCCTTTAGCATTTGTTGCAAAGCTGGTCTGGTGGTGCTGAATTCTCTTAGCTTTTGTTTGTCTGTTAAGCTTTTGATTTCTCCATCAAATCTGAATGAGAGCCTTGCTGGGCAGAGTGTTCTTGGTTATAGGTTCTTCCCTTTCATCACTTTAAATATATCATGCCACTCCCTTCTGGCCTGCAGACTTTCCACAGAGAAATCATCTGATAATCTTATGGGTGTTCCCTTGTTGTTTTAATACTTTTTCTTTGTCTTTAATTTTGTCCATTTGATTACTGTTTGTCTCAGCTTTCCTCCTTGGGTTTATCCTGCCTGGGACTATCTGCGCTTCCTGGACTTCGGTGACTGTTTCCTTTCCCACGTTAGGGAATTTTTCAGCTATTATCTCTTAAAACATTTTCTCAGGTCCGTTCTGTCTCTCTTCTCCTACTGGGACCCCTATAATGTGAATGTTGGTGCATTTAATGTTGTCCCAGAGGTCTCTTAGACTGTCTTCATTTCTTTTTATTCTTTATTCTGTTCTGTGGCAGCGATTTCCACCATTCTTTCTTTCAGGTCATTTATGTGTTCTTCTGCCACTGATTCCTTCTAGTGTATTTTTAATTTCAGTTATTGTGTTGTTCATCTCTGTTTGTTTGTTCCTTAGTTCTTCTAGGTCTTTGTTAAACATTTCTTGCATCTTCTTGATCCTTGCCTCCATTCTTTTTCCGAGATCTTGGATCATCTTCACTATCATTATTCTGAATTCTTTTTCTAGTAGGTTGGCTATCTCCACTTCACCTAGTTGTTCTTCTGGGGTTTCATCTTGTTCCTTCATCTGGGACATATTCCTCTTCCGTCTCATTTTTTCTAACTTTCTGTGATTGCGGTTTCCGTTCTGCAGGCTGCAGGATTGTAGTTCTTGCTTCTGCTCTCCTCTGGTGGATGAGGCTATCTAAGAGGTTTGTGCAGGCTTTCTGATGGGAGGGGCTGGTTCCTGCCTAGTGGTGGGTAGAGCTGGGTCTTGTCTCTCTGTTGGGCAGGGCTGTGCTCAGGGAGACTTGTCTGCTGATGGGTGGGGCTGTGTTCTCGCACTGTTGGTTGTTTGGCCTGAGGCGACCCAGCACTGGAGCCTACAGGATGTTTGGTGGAGCTAATGGTGGCCTCTGGGAGGGCTCATGCCAGTGTGTACTTCCCAGAATTGCTGCTGCCAGAGGCTTTGTTCCCGCAATGTGCCACAGCTGCCCCCTGCCTCCGCAGGAGATCCTATAATACTAGGCAGGTAGGTCTGACCCAATCTTTTATAGAGTCACTGCTTTTTTCCCCTGGGTCCTGGTGTACACATGACTTTATGTGCACCCTGGGGGAAGAGTGGAGTTTCTGCTTCCCCCAGCCCTGTGGAATTCCTGTGATCAAAGCCTGCTGGCCTACAAAGCCAGTTTCTCTGGGGACTCCTCCTCCTGTTGCTGGACCCCCAGGCTGGGAAGCCTGACATGGGGCTCAGGTTCCAGTTTGTGGGTCTCCCACCCAGTGGGTATGGGATTTGATTTTATCGCGATTGCACCCATCCTGCCCCCTCGTTGTGGCTTCTTCTCAGTCTCTGGATGTTGGGTATCTTTTTTGGTAGCTTCCGACATTTTTTTGATGATCGTTGTCCAGCGGTTAGCTATGAACAAAGTGGTGCATGTATCTTTTTGAATTACAGTTTTATCTGGATATATGCCCAGGAGTGGGATTGCTGGATCATATGGTAATTCTATTTTTAGTTTTCTGAGGAACCTCCATACTGTTTTCCACAGTGGCTGCACCAAATTACATTCCCACCAACAGTATAGGAAGGTTCCCTTTTCTCCACACCCTCTCCAGCATTTATTATTTGTAGACTTTTTAATGATGGCCATTCTGACCGGTGTGAGGTGGTACCTCATTGTAGTTTTGATTTGCATTTCTCTAATAATTAGCAGTGTTGAGTATCTTTTCATGTGCCTATTGGCCATTTGTATGTCATCTTTGGAGAAATGTCTATTTAGGTCTTCTGCCCATTTTTCAGTTAGTTTTTTTGTTGTTGAGATGTATGACCTGTTCGTATATTTTGCAAATGAAGCCCTTGTCGGTCGAATCGTTTGCAAATATTTTCTCCTATTCTGTAGGTTGTCTTTTCATTTTGTTTCTGGTTTCCTTTGCTGTGGAAAAGCTTGTAAGTTTGATTAGGTCCCATTTGTTTATTTTATTTTATTTTATTTTTGATTTTTTTAAAATTTTATTTTATTTATTTATTTTTTTTGTGGTACGCGGGCCTCTCACTGTTGTGGCCTCTCCCGTTGCGGAGCACAGGCTCCGGATGCGCAGGCTCAGCGGCCATGGCTCACAGGCCCAGCCGCTCCACGGCACGTGGGATCTTCCCGGACCAGGGCACGAACCCGTGTCCCCTGCATCGGCAGGCGGACTCTCAACCACTGCGCCACCAGGGAAGCCCCCATTTGTTTATTTTTATTCTGTTGCCTTTGGAGACTGACCTAAGAAAACATTGGTATGACTTATGTCAGAGAATGTTTTGCTTGTGCTCTCTTCTAGGAGTTTTATGGTGTCACGTCTTATGTTTAAGTCTTTAAGCCATTTGAGTTTATTTTTGTCCACGGTGTGAGGGTGTATTCTAACTTCATTGATTTACATGCAGCTGTCCAACTTCCCAACACCACTTGCTGAAGAGACTGTCTTTTTCCCATTGTATATTCTTGCCTCCTTTGTTGAAGATTAATTGACTGTATGTGTGTGGGTTTATTTCTGGGCTCTCTATTCTGTTCCATTGATCCATATGCCTGTTTTTGTACCAGTACCACACTGTTTTGATAACTGTAGCTTTGTAGTATTGTCTGAGTCTGGGAGAGTTATGCCTCCTGCTTGCTTTTTTTTCCTCAGGATTGCTCTGGCAATTCTGGCTCTTTTATGGTTCCATATAAATTTTTGGATTATTTGTTCTAGTTCTGTGAAAGATGTTATGGGTAGTTTGATAGGGATTGCATTAAATCTGTAGATTGCTTTGGGTAGTGTTGCCATTTTAACAGTATTGTTTCTTCCATTCCAAGAGCATGGTATATCTTTCCATTTCTTTGAATCCTCTTTTATTTCCTTTATTAATGTTTTATGGTTCTCAGCATATAAGTGTTTCACCTTGGTCAGGTTTATTCCTAGGTATTTTATTTTTTTGTGTGCGATTTTTAAAAGGTATTTTTTTTTTACATTCCTTTTCTGATATTTCATTGTTAGTGTAAAGGAATGCAACCGATTTCTGAATGTTAATCTTGTATCTTGCTACTTTGCTGAATTCACTTATTAGATCTAGTAGTTTTTGTGTAGAGTCCTTAAGGTTTTCTATATATAGTATCATGTCATCTGTATGTAGTGACAACTTTACCTCTTCCCTTCCAATTCAGATATGTTTTATTTCTTTTTCTAGTCCGATTGCTGTGTCTAGGACTTCCAATATGATGTTGAAGAGAGAGTGAGAGTGGGCATCCTTGTCTTGTTCCAGATTTAGCAGGAAGGCTTTCAGCTTTTCACTGCTGAGCATTATATTGGCTGTGGGTTTGTCATAAATGGCTTTTATTATGTTGAGATATGTTCCCTCTATTCCCACTTCGGTAAGAGTTTTTATCATGAATGGATGTTGAATTTTGTCAGATGCTTTTTCTCCGTCTATTGAGATGATCGTGTGGTTTCTGACTTGTCTTTTGTTAATGTGGTGTATTACATTGATTGATTTGCATATGTTGAACCATCCTTGTGAACCTGGGATGAATCCCACTTGGTTGTTTATGATCTTTTTTATGTGTTGTTGAATTTGGTTTCCTAATATTTTGTTGAGAATTTTCACATCTACATTCATCAAAGATATTGGCCTGTAATTTTCTTTTTTGGTGGTGTCTGTCTGGTTTTGTTATCAGGGTGATGGTGGCTTCTTAGAATGTCTTTGGGAGTGTTCCCTCCTCTTCAGTCTTCTGGAAGAGTTTGAGAAGAATTGGTATAAGTTCCTTACATGTTTGGTAGAATTCACCTGTGAAGCCATCTTGTCCTGGACTTTTGTTTGTAGGCAGTTTTTTTGTTACAGATTCTATTTCAGTTATAGTGATCGGTCTGTTCAAATTATCTATTTCTTCTTGATTCAGTTTTGGTGGGCTGTATGTTTCTAGAAAGTTGTCCATTTCTTCTTAGGTCGTCAGATGTGTTGGCATATAATTGTTCATAGTATTCTCTTATGGTTTTTTGTATTTATGCAGTGTCAGTTGAGATATCTCCTTTTTCATTTCTTTTTTTGTTTATTTGGGTTCTTGCTCTTTTCTTTTTGGTGAGCCTGGCCAGAGGTTTGTCAATTCTGTTTACCCTTTCAGAGAACCAGCTCTTGTTTTTGTTGATTTTTTTTTTAATCTCTATTTTATTTATTTACTCCCTGATCTTTATTATTTCCTTCCTTCAGTTGACTTTAGGTTTTGTTTCTTGTTCTTTTTCTAATGCCGTCAGGTGGTAGGTTAGGTTGTTTACTTTAGATTTTTCTTGTTTTTGATGAAGGCCTGTATCGCTATGAACTTCCCTCTAAGAACTGCTTTTGCTGTGTCCCATAGATTTTGTATGGTTGTGTTTTCTGTCCATTGTTGTTTGTCTCACGGCATTTTTTAATTTCCATTTTGATTTCCTTGTTGACTGATTGGTTTTTTACTAGCATGTTATTTAGTCTCCACGTAATAGTTTTCTTCTCGTTTCTTTTCCTGTGGTTGATTTCTAGTTTCATGCCGCTGTGGTCAGAGAAGATTCTCAAAATAATTTCCGTACTCTTAAATTCGTTGAGGTTAGTTTTGTGACCTAGGATGTGGTCAATCCTAGAGAATGTTCTGTGTGCACTTGAAAGGAATATATATTCTAGTTTTTTTGGATGTAGTGTCCTGAAAATACCAATTAAGTCTAACTGTTCTGTTGTATCATTTAGTGCCTTTGTTGCCTTATTGATCCTGTCTTGAAGATCTGTCCATTGCTGCGAGTGGGTGTTAAAATCTCCTAGTATTATTGTATTCCTATTGGTTTCTCCCTTTATGTCTGTTAGTATTTGTTTTATGTATTTGGGTACTTCTGTATTAGGTCCATATATGTTGATAAGTGTAAAATCCTCTTCCTGTATTGATCCTTTTATCATTATATAAGTGTCCTTTATCTTTCTTTCTAGCCTTTGCTTTAAAGTCTATTTTGTCTGATATGAGTATCGCAACTCCCACTTTCTTGTCATTTCCGTTTGCATGAAATATCTTTTTTCATCCCCTCACCTTCAATCTATGTGTGTCTTTTGCCCTAAGGTGGGTCTCTCGAAGGCAGCATATTGTAGGCTCTTGTTTTTTTATCCAGTCTGCCACTCTATGTCTTTTGATCAGAGCGTTCAGTCCACTGACATTTAAGGTAATTATTGATACGTATGTATTTATTGCCATTACAAATGGTGTTTTTCAGTTGATTCTTTGTTTCTACTCTGTTCCTTTCTTTTTCTTTTTCTTTTTGTGGTTTGATGATTTCCTTTTATTTTATGCTTGTGTTCTCTTCTTTTAGGTTTTTGTGAATCTGTTGTGTTTTTAATTTGTGGTTGCCCTGTTTTTCAAGTATGTTAACCCCCTCCTGTGTCTGCTTGCTTTAGACTGATAGTCAGATAGGCTCAAACACATTGTAAAAAAAAAGAAATCTGCATTTTCTTACTCTGCTTCCCCACATTTTATGATTTTATGTCCCTTTTTACATCTTCATGTTTATCCTTTTGCTGTTCCTTGTGTTTATCATTGCTTTCACAAATGGGGTGTTTTGTTTTGTTTTTTTCTTTTTGATCTGTATACTGGCTAATTTAAGTGATTTACCTTCCAATTGTGATTTCCTCCCTCCTATTTCTTCTTGCCTCTTTTCCATTTAGAGATGACCTTTCAATATTCTTTTAGCATAGGTTTAGTATTGCTGTATTCTTTCAGTTCTTGCTTGTCTGAGAAATTCTTTATTTCTCCTCCTATTCTAAATGATAGTCTTGCTGGGTAGAGTATTTTAGGTTGCAGATTTTTCTCTTTCAAGACTTCGAATATATTTTGCCACTCCCTTCTGGCCTGCAGTGTTTCTGAGAGAAATCAGCTCATAGCCTTATGGGGGTTCCCTTGTAATGAACTCTTTGTTTTTCTCTTGCTGCCTTTAGAATCCTCTCTTTAACTTTTGCCACTTTTATTATGTCTTGGAGTGGGTCTCTGTGGGTTCATATTGTTTGGGACCCTCTGTGTTTCCTGTATCTGGATATGTGTTTCCTCCTTTAAGTTTGGGAAATTTTCAGCCATAATTTCTTCAAATACATTTGCAATTCCCTTTCTCTTTCTTCTCCTTCTGGAATCCCTATTGTGTGTAGATTGACCCGCTTTATGTTATCCCTTAGGTCTTGTATATTGCTTTCATTCTTTTTCATTTGGCTTTCTGTCTGCTGTTTTGGTTGTGTAATTTCTGTTAGTCTTTTTTCCAGGTCACTTATTCTTTCTTCTGCATTATTCATTCTGCTGTTCATTGCCTTGAGCTCAGCTTTTGTCTTAGCAAATGAAGTTTCTAATTTTTCTTGGCTCCTCCTTATAGTTTCATTCGTTTTCACAGTAATATGCATTTCTGTCAATAGCCTTTCTTAACTCTTTCAGTGTTTTCATTACCTCCTTTTTGAACTTAGTATCTATTAGACTGAAGTGGTCTGTTTCGTTGTTGGTTCCTTCAGGGGAATTTTCTTGGTCTTTTAACTGAGAGTGTTTCCTCTGCTTCTTCATTTTGTTTACGTATCTCTTAGTTTGTGAGTGTAGGGGAAACAATTATCTACTGTAGTCTTGGGGAGCTATTTATAAGTGGGAGTGTCCCTGTGTAGCTGGTGTGGGTTTAATATTTTTTTGGCATGAGGGCTGTTTTTGGTTTGGATGCTTGCTGTCTCTTTCCTTAGCATGTGCTGGCTGTTATCCCCTTGATAGGGGTTGCACAGGTGCACAGCTCCTGCAAGCTCCCAGGAAGTCAGGGACAGTGGTTGGGTCCCAGTTGCGGGTCACTCCACAGTGGTAGTGGTGGTTTTTACACCCCCGGGGAGGTGGGGGCAGTGGTTGGCACTGGGTCGTGAGACCCTCAGCAGCAGTGGTAGGCCATGCACGCTCCCAGGGCAGTTGGCCCCGATCATGGGACCCTCGGCAGTGGTGGGCTGTGCCTGCTCCCGGGAAGGTGGGGGCAGTGACCTGCACCCACTCACAGGGCCCTTGGCATCAGCAGTGGCTTGCACACCCGCCCGTGGAGCTTGTGTAGGCAGTGTCCTGCCGCCTGCGAGTGCACAGAGAAAGAAGCTCCAGAGGTGGGCCAGTCTCCTCCTTGTGTACCCCCCAACAACAGTGGTGCCTTGCCTCTCTGGTGGGCCCAGCTTTCTTCCTGGACTTCCTCAGTTGTGGTGCATTACACCGTAGCCCCCTCAGGGCTGTCTTCACTCAGCCAACCCCAGTACTCTCCCCAGAGTCTGACCTCTGAAGCCCAAGCCTCAGTACCTAGCCCCCACCCATCCCAGCAGGTGAGCGAGCAGACAAGTGTCTCGGGCTGGGGAGTGCCAGTCGGTATGAGCCTCTGTGCAGGTCTCTCCGCACTTTGCACTCCACACACCTGTTGCTGTGCTTTCCTCTGAAGCCTACCCTCTGGCTTGGCTGATCTACTTGCCAGCGAGGGGACTTCACAGTGTGTGGAAACCTTTTCTTTCACAGCTCCCTCCCAGAGGCACAGGTCCTGTCCCGATTTCCTTCCTTTCTTTCTTTCCTTTTTTTAAAATTTTTATTTATTTGTTTGTTTATTTATTTATGGCTGCATTGGGTCTCCGTTGCTGTGTGCGAGCTTTCTCTAGTAGCAGCGAGCGGGGGCTACTCTTCATTGCAGTACACGGGCTTCTCATTGCAGTGGCTTCTCTTGTTGCAGAACGTGGGCTCTAGGTGCGCAGGCTTCAGTAGTTGTGGCACACGGGCTTAGTTGCTCCACAGCATGTGGGATCTTCCCAGACCAGGGCTTGAACCCTTGTCCCCTGCATTGGCAGGCAGATTCTTCCTTTCTTTCTTTTCTAGTTTCGTTTGCCCTACCTAGTTACCTGGAGATTTTCTTGCCCTTTTGGAAGTCAGAGGTCTTCTGTCAGTGTTCAGTAGATGTTCTGTGAGAGCTGTTCCACATGTAGATGTTTTTTGGTTTTTGGGGTTTTTTTGCGGTACGCGGGCCTCTCACTGCTATGGCCTCCCCCACTGCAGAGCACAGGCTCCGGACACACAGGCCCAGTGGCCGTGGCTCATGGGCCCAGCCGCTCCCCAGCATGCGGGATCCTCCCGGACCGGGGCACAAAGCCGTGCCCCTTGCATCGGCAGGCGGACTCTCAACCACTGCGCCACCAGGGAAGCCCTATAGTAGATGTATTTTTGATGTACCTGTGGGAATTCCACGTCTTAACTCCTCCACCATTTGATCCCATCTGGTATCTAGTTTTAAGTTGCATTTTCCTGATTATTATTGAACTTCAACATCTTTTAATATAATTACTAGCTATCTCTATTACTTGTTGTATATATCTTCTCACATTGTTCTGTTAGGTTGTCTTTTTTGTTTTGTTTTGTTTTTAGGTTATTTGTCTTTTAAAAAAATTTCATCTGAAGGTGTTCATTATCCTAGACACTAACTTTGTGTTATAAATGAGAAGTATTTTCTTTTAGACTATTGCTTGTATGTATACATATATAAAGTTTTAAGTAATTTCAGTGTACTAAAGTTTATTACCTTTTTTCCTCTTAATGGCTTTTGCTTTCTTTCTTTTATCTTGTTTCAGAAGACCTTTGTACCAGTGCCAAAAAGATATGCTTCCATTATGTTTTAAATCTGTGATTTGTGGTATAATGTGTGAATAGTATCAATATTGTTTCCAAAATGGGTAACCAATTAACCGAACACCATTTATGCCTGATTTGTCTTTCCTCATTGATTTGGAAAGCTGTCTTTATGTGTATAAATTATCCTGTACACACAGATCTGTTTCAGTCTGTTTATTTTTTACAAATACTGTATGCTTTCAATTATTATAACAACTGTAACTTTATAATATTTGCTTAGTTTTCTTAATAGAATCCTTTTCTTTGTTCTTTATTTAAATTTATTTTGGTTAATCTTAAACATTTACTCCTCAATATTTGTTTCAGAATCAGTTTAAGTTCTCTGAACAATCTTATTGAGAGTTTAAATGATACTATATTGAATTTGTATTGATGTCTTTACAATACTAAATCTTTCTGTCAGAAACGTGGTTTATCTCTCCATTTATTTAGGTTTCATCTAGTGTCCCTCAGCAAGTTTTACATGTTTTTTAAATAAATTTATTTATATTTGGCTGCATTGGGTCTTCATTGCTGTGCACAGGCTTTCTCTAGTTGTGGTGAGCAGTGGCTGCTCTTTGTTGTGGTGCACGGGCTTCTCCTTGCAGTGGCTTCTCTTGTTGCAGAGCATGGGCTCTATGTGCGTGGTCTTCAGTAACTGTGGCACGAGGGCTCAGTAGTTGTGGCTCGTGGGTTCTAGAGGGCAGGCTTGGTAGTTGTGGTGCACAGGCTTAGTTGCTCTACGGCATGTGGGATCTTCCTGGATCGAACCTGTGTCCCCTGCATTGGCAAGTGGGTTCTTAACCACTGCACCACAAGGGAAGTCCCACATTGTTTTCCATGACATCCTTTTGTAATGTTTCCATAACGTACATTTTGGAGGAAGTGTTAAATTTAACTTTTATTTATATTTATTTATATACATCATAAATATTATTTCAATTGCTATTAGATAAAAGAGTTATTTATTTTTTTCTCTTATGTTTTCTGGTTAGTTACTACCAGAGTAACGCGTCGTCCTAGTTTACTAACACCTGCTATATACGTGCCCATTCCATTGTCCCATTGTCCTGATTTGAATAATGAATAACATGGTGACCCTAGTTATTACCAATTTAGAATTTCTTTCATTTTCAATTAACAGAAAACTTCACCATTGTTTTATTAAACAAATCCGAGGTTTATTTATCTCATAACAGGAAATCTGCAGGCAGGCGGTCCATGGCTGGTGCAGCAGCTCCATACTATCTTCAGGAACCCAGCCTTTTTGATTTTCTCCTCCACTATCGTTAGCGTGTACCTTTCATTCTTGTTTGTAAGATGGTTGTTGTACCTTCTGATATTGTTTCTGTCTTCCAAGCAGAAAGAAAGGAATAAAAATCAAGAGCAGAATGGATTTTTATCCCCCCACCAACCCCTCCAGGAAGAGCAAGTTCCCCAGCAACTTTAACCTACATTTGATTTACCAGAACTGTGACACGTGGCCATGTCTAGTTGCAGAGGATAATAAGGGGAATCAAGAATTGAATGCATAATTTAAAAATTTAAACTTTATCCTGTAGACAGTTAAATGTTACTCAAGGTTTTCAGCAGTGCTATGACATAATGAAATGGATGGATTAGAAAGGTTCATCAGGAAGTGATCTGCAGAATGAATTAGTTGGGCAAATGACTCTGAAGGCAAAGAAAGCTTAGCAAATTGATTAAAGGAAAGAAGAGAAAAGATCACTGATCCAGTTAGAGTGCTCATCTAGCCAACCAGACTGTTATTAATAATAGTAATGGTTTGGGGTAGATAGTAACCTTGAGAATAGAAAGGAGAAGTAGCTTATACCAGTGACTCTCAAGCAAGACTGGCTGATCATTAAATTTGGAGAACTGGGGAGATCAGTCTTCTTTAATTCTAAAATGTTTAATCTGGGAAAATGGGTGACTAAGGATACATTTAGGGTATTAGAGTGACTTATTGATAAGTTTGGTAAGGCAGCAGTGCAAGTCAGATAGCCCGATCATATTGATTTATTTTTGGCTGCTTTGGGTCTGTTGTTGTGCACATGCTTTCTCTAGTTGTGGAGAGCAGGGGCTACTCTTAGTTGCAGTGCGTGGATATCTCATTGTGGTGGCTTCTCTTTGTTGCAGAATACGGGCTCTAGGCGTGCAGGCTTCAGTAGTTGTGGCTCGCGGGCTGTAGAGCACAGGCTCGGTAGTGGCGGTGCACAGGCTTACTTGCTCTGCGGCATGTGGGATCTTCCCCAAACAGGGCTCAAACCGGTGTCCCCTGCATCGGCAGGCGGATTCTTAACCACTGTGCTATCAGGGAAGTCCCCATATTTTACTGTTTTGATTTTCATGGTAATGAATGGGCTAAGTATCAGCACTAGAAACTAGAAAACATGCCATCTACCTCTCAAAAACGTTGATGTTCTTCAATTAAATATGGTTTGGATGGTGCTGAACTGAAGCCTTAGAATGCTAACTCCTGACTTCTGTGTTGTGACTGACCAGAGGGGATCCCCAACAGAACTCTGGTTATGGCTTCTTCAGATTAGAAGTATATGGGACAGTCTTTCTGGCCTGTTATCACAGGGGAAGACATTAAGTTTTCCTAATAGAGCAAGCCCAAAATAGGCTTGAAACTCAAACTAGAAAAGAAAGGGCAGCCCTAAAGTTTTCTTGATCCACATCTTAATTTTGGCATGAATAGTCAAAACTACGATGAAACTTTTCTGCCCACGTTTGATATTTCATGTTAGGATAGCCTTGGACTCTGGCTGTGATTCATAGAACATTCTCTTCATTTTGCTACTTCTTGGAGTCAATAATGAAATGTTAGAGAAAAGGTTAAAATTTTCTACATCCCTGTATTTAAGCCTGAAAGATTAAAATATGGGTCTGCACAACTCTGCCAAACTCAGTAACCTTGTTTTTAATCATAAGCCAGCATAGACCTCAATCCTTAACAATGATTCTTAACCAATCTCCTGAAAGCAAGCATTCTTCTTTTCCAGAGAAATGGACACATGTTGATACTGAAAATTTTCCTTAAAGGAGCAGGAGCCCTTGATAAAAAAGTAGAATCAGATTTTCCAACAAACAGTACCCTTGTAATTGTAAAATAGTGCTGCAGGTCAACCCTTTGCAAAGACAAAACAAACAAGACTTTAAAATTTTTAATTTACTGTTTTCAGCAAGATTCATGGGGACATTACATCTAAAACCTAGAGCAAGCAGCCAGCTTAGATTTAAGAAGACTGAATGGAGGGCTTCCCTGGTGGCGCAGTGGTTGAGAGTCCGCCTGCCGATGCAGGGGACACGGGTTCGTGCCCCGGTCCGGGAAGATCCCACGTGCCGCGGAGCGGCTGGGCCCGTGAGCCATGGCCGCTGAGCCTGCGTGTCCGGAGCCTGTGCTCCGCAACGGGAGAGGCCACAACAGT
>NW_020174420.1:1448207-1491621 GCF_003031525.2 Neophocaena asiaeorientalis asiaeorientalis | reverse complement strand
AAAAAAAAAAAAAAAAAAAAAAAAAGAAGACTGAATGGAAACAAAAGCAGTGCTGGGAAGCAGTGAACAGTGGTTTGAGTGTTATGGAAAATCTAATGAATAACAGAGATAAAACTGCAGAGATACAAGCAATTCCGAAGAGAGTTTAGTTTTACTTTAATTCAGAAACTATTTCTTGAACATCTGTTATGTGTCGGGCATTATGTTACATGCAGAAGATGCAGTGATGAACGAGGCAGATGTGCTTCCATTCTTCTTAGAACTTATTGTCTATTAAGGAAGGTTAAAAAGTCTAAAATGATTAAGAGGAAAGGCATGGTGGATACATCTAGGAGACCCAATCTGCATATAACTGGAATTTCAGAAAGAGAACATCACTTAAAAACTGGTAAAGATGTTAATTTTCATAGTTAACAAAGGTGCAAGCTATAGTGATCCAGGCAGAAACAGTATAAACGTAAAAAGTAGACTAGCCTTAGATAGCTAAGCAACACATTCTCAAGGTTGAGTGGAAAAAAAGATTGATTGTAATGCAGTACATGCATTTCAAGTCAAATCCCAAGTTGTATGTTAGGACCGTATTCTCAGACATGTATGGGCTCGAAGAACATTTCATCAGTCTGTCTTTCCGAGAATATTGCTATCAAAATGAACAACTTAAGGAATGGAGAAGTTATGATATAAAATGATTGGTGATGAGTAATGAAACCATTTAAGCGTAGAGTAAGATCCAAATAGTCATTCGTATCTTTATAAACTAACATAAATTGTAAAAAAAAAAAAATTACTTAAAATTAAAAACAATAATAATTTTGGTCTAAAATATGTCATCAGAAATTGGCATGGGGACTTCCCTGGTGGTGCATTGGTTAAGAATCCTCCTGCCAATGCAGGGGACACGGGTTCAAGCCCTGGTCCAGGAAGATCCCACATGCCGCAGAGCAACTAAGCCCACGTGCCACAACTACTGAGCCTGCGCTCTAGAGCCCGCAAGCCACAACTACTGAAGCCCGCGCGCCTGGAGCCTGTGCTTCACAACAAAAGAAGCCACTGCAATGAGAAGCCTGCACACCGCAACAAAGAGTAGCCCCTGCTCGCCACAACTAGAGAAGGCCCACGCGCAGCAACAAAGACGCCACGCAGCCTAAAATAAATAAATAAAATTTTTAAAAAGTGGCATGTAAGCCAAGGTGTAAGGGCTTTTAAATTTATACAGAAGAAGTCAGTGGATTCACATTTCTTTTAACACTGAAGATACCCATTAGTAGAATAAAAGTAGGAGGATGATTATCTTCTAAACCATTGGGGTGAGGAAGATGTTTCGGATAAAATCCCATATAGAACAAAAGGAAATGGCAAGGTTGCCCCAAAAGAACAGAAAACATACAATAACATGACAACAATTTTTGTTAAGATCAGATTAGTTGAACACATTTATTGAATGTTCACTAATTGCCAAGCATGTTTTTAGGCACCAGTGATAGTGAAGAGGAGAAAGACCACAAGGAAATTAAACATATATATATATACTGTGTCTATTAACAGCAAGTGCTGTGGAGGAAAGTAACAGAAAAGGGAAATAGAAGTGCTCTTTTTGGGGAATGAGGAGCTGTGCAACTTTCCATAAGGTAGTTATAGAAGCTCTCATTGAATAGGTGATATTTGAACAGACACCTAAAGGAGGTAAAGGAGCAAACTGTTCCTTGGATTGAGGGCATTCCAGAGAGAAGGAACAGCAACTGCAAAAGGCTTCTCAGGTCCATGCCTATGTAGTTTGTTTTGTTTGAGAAGTATAAAGGATGCTTTAGGATTGGAAGTAGAGAAGGATGGGGAGAAGTATGTGGTAGTTTGGGGGTAGAGAGTGCATGGAATGTGTGCTGTAAACGCTTAAGTATTAGCTTTTTCTCTGAGTGTGATGAAAGGTTTTGAGTTTAGGAATGGCAAGATCAATCTGGTTCTATGTTTAAAATGGAGTGAGGGTGGGTAAAAAGGCAAAGACAGAAGCAGAGACCATTATGAGTCTATTACGGTAATTAAAGGAAAAGATTGGACCAGAGTGATAGCAGTTAGACATCAGAAATATTATAGCACTATTTGTTTTTTGTGTTTTTTTACACCCCCTCCCCCCCAATAATAAGACTATAATTCCTCATTAAATATGACAGCTGCAATCCCGGCTTCTTTTCACAAAAATGCCATATATTTAGCCTATGCTAGGCACCATACCGCGGATGCTCAGTACTGGCAAAAAAGGAAATGCCCTGCCCTCATGGCACTGCCATTTTTTTTTCTTACATCTTTATTGGAGTATAATTGCTTTACAATGGTGTGTTAGTTTCTGCTTTATAACAAAGTGAATCAGTTATACATATACATATGTTCCCATATCTCTTCCCTCTTGCATCTCCCACCCTCCCTATCCCACCCCTCCAGGCAGTCACAAAGCACCCAGCTGATCTCCCTGTATAGCACCATTTGAAATAATGTTTTTGAAAGGTAGTGATAAGAAAATGTAGATAAGTGATAAAAGGCAGGTTGTAAAATTACACTGTATGATCACAAATTGAAGAATTTCTCTCTATAAATAGAAAACGGTGATTAACATTTATACTTTAGGGTAGGAATATTTTAGATTTATGTACGTGTGTGTTTCTTATGCTTTTGTGTATTTTCTAAATGGTTTTTTATAATTGGGGAAGAAACTAAATTTTTCAAAATACTTTTCTTTCATAGAACAAAGAGGTGAAGAAAAAGTTATCGGATTCAAAGAAAACATCTGCATCTACTTTAAAGTAAGTAATTCCATCATCCCCTATGTGAGAATGACTATGCATATGAATTAAAATTTTTTAATTTTTACAATGACATTTTAAATATATTTTATCATCCTGACTCCAGTTTAAATGGGACATCATTCAAACTGAATTATTTTAAACTTTTTTAGATTTAAGCTTTGCATCTTTAGAAGTTTATTCTTTGCTAAATTTTTTTCTCCTTTTAATAGAAAAGATACAGATGCTTCCAAGGCTGTTGAAACTGTGACTTCAGCTTCTGCTAGTAAGTTGTTACTTTCAGTACTCCTCCAAATGAGTATGTTTTGTCAGATGACTAGAAACTTCTTGTAAGATGATGCTAGGAAAACATTATTCATTGTGCTTTAGGAGAAGGGGGACCCACACTGGCTCCTGTATTAAGCTAATGGTTAATGTTAAGTGTTTAATTATGAAATCTCTTGTGGAATAAATATAAGGACTCAATGAGATAATGTATGCAAAGTACCTATCATAGTTCCATAGTTAATAGCTATTTAGGTTAATTTTGCAGTGTCTGTCTCCATTCCCTCCCAGTAAACTGATAAGACAAAACATAAAGGTATGTTAAGATTGCTTGTGTGGTCCCCTTTGATTTTGAAAGTCTGCTAAGAACCAAAAAGTAAACAAAAAAGACTGAACAGAAATAGATGATATTACACTCATGTGTTATTTCTTTACACACAGGCAAATACTTCAGGTCTTTATTATGAATCTAGCTAAATGAATTTTGCATACAGTTTTAAACCCAGTTTATTTTTTTCTCAGTCCATTTAGGATTGGAAATGTCGAGAGAAAAAAGTTATTGCCAAAACATACACTCTTGAATCTAGTAAACAGTGTGATAGTGAAGGACAAGACATAAACAATATATTAGGAAACTTAAATTGTGTTTTGTATGTTATCTTTTTGAAAGGTAGGTAGTTTATGGATTTATATTCAGAATAGATAAAAGAGTTTTTGGTATTAGAACTAATATTCAAGTGACTGGAAAATTGGATTGTGTAGAATATCTCAGTTTTCCATAATGTTTAGTTGGATAATGTCCTGAAGTTATTGGGAGTTAGTGGAGGTGACTATGAGTGGCTTCTGGAAGGCAATAAATTTTTACTAAAGTTTTAAATGTGAACGTGTAAACGGATAATATTTAGAGGCAGAAGATACTTCAGTTAGGCAGATGACATAAAAAAGGTAACAGAAAGGCCTTGAAGAGTAGTGCTGGGGTGTTTTTTAATCTGACCCCATTAACAGCATTTCTCAAAATGTGTTGCATGAAAGACTTATTCATAGAACATGTTTTGGATCAGGTGAAGTTTAGGATATGTATTATACCTTTTTTTTTCTTTAAAAAATAATCCACAAACCCATTCACTTTATGAAATCCTGCAGGAAAGAAACCTATTTAACTTTGTTTAACCCACTGTTTCCAAAGCTTGGATAAGTGCACCCCATTTTTTCTGTGTAAGACCTAGTAATAATTGGTACAAACTCTGGGAAATTTCCTTAGAGAATAAAGAACCACTAGTTGTTTAGGATTCTCATGTAGATTGGATACATGGAGTGATTGAAAAATCCTATTGAGAAAACATTTGGGATTCACTTTCAGGTAATTAGGACCTGATATTAAAAGGTTAATTAAAATGATCTGGTATGCTAAAATCTGAATTTTTATTATACAGAATTTTTTAGTGGATAATATATAAAAATTTTAAAAATAATTTAAAAATTTCAAGGTTTCAGGCCGGATGGAGTTTTCTAAACGAATGTAGTAATGTTGATTATAATAAAATTCAGCTGCAGTGATTTCTTTGACCTGGGGGAGAACATTGCTAAATATCAGTTATCAAGGAATATCTATGGGAGATATCATTTAGTCAATCACATGGCATTGAAAGTGGGATACCTAGGAAAATTTTTTGTTAAGTTTAAGGTCTGAATTTTGGGAATGGCCCTAACATAATAAAAGTAATGCGTAGGGGGAGAAGTGCTTCAAGTTAAGTACTTCCTCCCTTCTAATATAAATGTAGAAAGAAAGAGAGGAGCCCAAGGCTGAGAAAGTGTCAGGTGAGAAAGATAAGATAGCTTTTTGAGATCAGCAATGTCAGGTTGAAGAGGGATAGGAAGTCAGGGTAGTTTTTTTTTTAAACATCTTTATTGGGGTATAATTGCTTTACAATGGTGTGTTAGTTTCTGCTTTACAACAAAGTGAATCAGCTATACATATACATATGTTCCCATATGTCTTCCCTCTTGCGTCTCCCTCCCTCCCACTCTCCCCATCCCACCCCTCCAGGCTGTCCCAAAGCCCCGAGCTTATATCACTGTGCCTTGCGGCTGCTTCCCCCTAGCTATCTACCTTACTACGTTTGTTAGTGTGTATATGTCCATAACTCTCTCTCAGTCAGGGTAGTTTTAAGGAGAACTTTGGGGGCTTCCCTGGTGGCACAGTGGTTGGGGATCCGCTTGCCAGTGCGGGGGACACGGGTTTGAGCCCTGGTCCAGGAGGATCCCACATGCCGTGGAGCAGCTAGGCCCGTGTGCCATGGCTGCTGAGCCTGCGCTCTGGGGCCCGCGAGCCAGTGCGCCACGGCTGCTGAGCCTGCGCTCTGGGGCCCGCGAGCCACAGCTGCTGAAGCCAGTGTGCCGTGGCAGCTGAGGCCCGTGTGCCTGGAGCCTGTGCCTGGAGCAGGAGAGGCTGCCGCGGTAAGGGGCCTGTGCCCCGCAGCGGGGAGTGGCCCCCGCTCGTTGCAACTAGAGAGGGCCCGCGTGCACCAGCGAAGACCCAATGCAGCCAAAAATTAAATAAATGAATAAATAAATAAATTTACTTTTAAAAAACAGAGAACTTTGGTTATAAGCACAAATCTAAAAGGATGTAGGAAAGTACAGGGAGGGAGCAAAAGCCTAATTTTATCAGAAAGGGAAACTTTAGAACTTTTACCCAGTGCTAATTACTTACTTAGCACTGGGCTATATGCCCATAATTAGATGCGTATTATAAAGTGGTTAGGATACATCAGAGAGTTATTTCTAAGTAGTTTATAGTTTAACTTGTGCCAGAAGACAGAAAACAAGGGAAAGAAACTTGCCATGGTTACACTATTTATAGTAGACAATTTGTTATTTCACTTAATATTTCAGACCACCGTATGAGTCTAGTTCATACTGTTCTCCTTTGATAGATGAGGAAACAGATTCAGAGAGGTTAAATGACTTACTCAGGGTCACATGGAAGAGTTAGTATTCAAACCCAAAACTGTATGCTTCCCAAGCTTTTCACCTATACTAAAGTACCTCTCTGAGAATGAAAACTTGTTCTATATCTGCTTTGATTGCTCTTCTTTTATCTTCCCTTCATTGTTTCCCTAAATGTCTGTTCCTCTTCTCATGTCCTACTTTTCTTGCTGGTTGATTTCTTTCCTTTCCATATCTTTAAGGACCAATGACATCTCCCATACATACATAAACCTCTTCTGCCTCCTCCAGTTTATGCCTCATTTTCTTATATTATCTAACAACACCACTAGTTATCCAGTGTAGGAATCTATTAGTAATCCTTTACCCTGTCTTGTCTTCTTTTTTGTCCCACCCAGTTCAAACTTAAATAACATCCTTCCTAAATAACATCCTTCCTCTTCTCATCCAATAGGTGGCTGATTCAAATTAGTTCTCTCTTGAATATACCTCAAATTATCTCACCTTTACTCCATCACAGCTGTAAATGTTTTAGTTTAGACTCACATTTGAATTTTTGAAGATAGCCTCCCGACTGGCGATTTTTATTCTACTCTGCTCCGGTATTAACACTCTTGCCCTGAGGTCACTTTAAAGCAGATCTGATCGTTCCACTCCTAGTGACCCACAGGGGAAAACCCAAATTCTTCATAACGACCCCTTCCCCTTTGGCCCAGATGACTTTTTTAATCTCTTGTCACGCAACTGTATATTATGTTTAAGCTACTCAGAATAGTTTATTTTCCAGCTGTGCTATTTCATTTCTCGGGTCTTTATGCTATCCATTTGTGTGGAATCATTGTCTAAATTCCAGTTAACTTCACTTATTAAGCGCTTATGAAGTAGTTATTTAGTAGGTGCCAGGCCTCGTGCAAGGTATTGAAAATACAAAGTCAATTAAGACTCCTTTTGGAGGGTCGAGGTGGGGCAAATTCTAATTTATCTTTTAAGGCCCATCTCAGATGAAGCTTCTTTGTGATACCTTCCCTGACTCTTAGGCAGTTAAATGCTCCCAACTCCCTCCTAGAAATACTGTATTGTGTACATTAAATCACTTGGTATTAATAGGTTGTTAATAAGTCTGTCTCTTTCACTTGGCTGGGTAAGGGAATATTTGTAGTTTTATTTTTCTGTACCTTAATATCTAATGTGGTATAAGGGTTCATGAATAAATATTTGCTGGAGGAAGAGTATAGGGATACTCAAATCACATTTGTATTAGTGTCATAACTGAACCCATGGAAGGCAACTAGAGATTATCATACTAAGTGAAGTAAGTCAGAAAGAGAAAAATAAATACCATATGATATCATTTATGTGGAGTCAAAAATATGACACAAATGAACCTATTTATGAAACAGAAACAGAATCACGACATAGAGAATATGTGGTTGCCAAGGGGGAGGGGGGCAGGAGAGGGATGGATTGGGAGTTTGGGATTAGCAGATGCAAATAGAATGGATAAACAACAAGGTCCTACTGTATGACACAGGAAACTGTATTCAGTATCCTGTGGTAAACCATAATGGAAAAGAATATGAAAAAGAATGTATATATTTGTATAACTGAGTCACTTTGCTGTATAGCGGTAATTAACACAACATTGTAAATCAGCTATACTTCAATAAAAAAAATAACTGAACCCTTGGAAAAACACATAGTGAACCAAAATTTTCTGATTTGTCATTCTTGAATTAATGATTATTTTCTTCTGTAAGATTTTATTGGTTTCCTTTTTTTTTTTTTTGTGATACGTGGGCCTCTCACTTGTGGCCTCTCCCGTTGCAGAGCACAGGCTCTGGACGCGCAGGCTCAGCGGCCATGGCTCACAGGCCCAGCCGCTCCGTGGCATGTGGGATCTTCCCAGACCGGGGCACGAACCCGTGTCCCCTGCATCGGCAGGCGGACTCTCAACCACTGCGCCACCAGGGAAGCCCCCCCCTTTTTTTCTTAAGTGCATGTCTTTTTATCTTTTCAATTCCCAGATGAAAATGACTTTTTTTGTTTAAGTCAGTTATTTCCCCAGTAAAAGCACTCTGCCCAAATAGTTCCCACATGTGAGTTCCAGCAAACCTTAAAGGAAGTAATAACTCTAGTTCTGATTTCAACTATTCCATAGCATGCAGAGGAAAGGAAAACATTCTTTAAAAGGGAGTATGGAGGGGGAGGGGAAACAGGAAGGAAAAAACAGGCTAATACCAACATCAAATGCTGACAGAGACACTGCACACTTAGCACAATGGCTAAAATAAGAAAATAGTAATACCAAATGCTATTGAAGATGTGGAGAAACTTGTACATTGCTGGTGGGAATGTAAAATAGTATGGCCATTCTCAAAAAAAGTATTGTAGTTTTTTAGCAAAACTAAACATGTGCTCACCATAAGACCCAGCAGTTACACTCTTGGGCATTTATTTCAGGCAAGTGAATTACATTTCACACAAAACCTGTTCACACAAAACCAGTACACAAATATTTATAGCCTCTATTAATAGCCAAAAGCTGGGAGCAACCCTAATGTCCTTCAGTAGGTGAATGGCTGACTAAACAAACGGTGTTATGTCTGTAGCATGGAATACCTACCACTTAGCAATAAAAAGGAATGAATTATTGATACATGCAACAACTTGGATGGATTACAGAGGAATTGTGCTGATTTTAAAAACTCAATCTAAGAAAATTATGTATTGTAAGCTTCTATTTACATAACATTCCTGAAATGATAAAATTAAAGAGATAGAGAACAGATTAGTGGTTGTCAGGGATTCTAGGGGAGGGAGGAGATGGCTCTTTCTATAATGGGTAGTAGGAAAGATACTTGTGGTGGAACTCCTCTTTGTTTTGACTGATGGTCACCATAATCTACATGTATATGATAGAATTTCATAGAACTAAATATACTTTACATGCATGCAACCTGGGGAAAATGGAATGTTTGTAAATTATATCAATGTCAGTTTCCTGTTTATGATATAATACTTAGTTATGCAAAATATTACCATTAGAGGAAAGTCCGTGAAGGGTATATGGGATCTCTCCCTATTATTTCTTACAACTCCATGTGAATATACAGTAATCTCAAAATTAAAAGTTAGAGGAATGTTTTAAAATGCTGATAAAGCTATCATACTAAATTGGAATTATAGAACAGTTTCACTTCTGAATATTTGATGTAAAGTCTTTAAGTAAAATTTTAGTGTCTGAAGTATATTAAATGAATAACATAGTATGCCCAAGAGGGGGACAGGGGTCATGTCAGAAGTATAAAGATGGTTCAAAATTAGGAAATCTGTCAGTTCCATTTACTATATTAAATAGAGGGAGATAAATGCTGAGAAACTCTTCAAGTAGGTGACTACTTCCTTAATATGATAGTGTGTTTGTGTACACATACTTTATTTATTTATATGCATAACAAATACGCATATATCAAGTCAAAAGCCATCATATGCTTAAGAGTTAAACAGTAGAAGCATTCCCATTAAAGTTGGAACCCAAACAAGGGATACTCATCATCACTTGTATGAGTTAAAAAATACTGTTCTAAAACTAATAGCCATTAGCTGGTGCACTACAAGTCAAGAGGCATAAAAATTGGAACGTATGATAAAACATTATTGTTTGCAAATATATACGTATGATGGAAAACCCAATAGAGTCTATTGAAATGCTATTAAATAATTAGCCATCTTAATTCTCTAAATCACTATAAAGTTTTAATTGCTTTATTACATAAAAAAGAACCATTCATACTAATATACTAATAAAATATTAATATACTAATAAAATATTCCACTTATAATAATAAAAAAGGTAGAAGCTATGAAAAGAAAACTTTTAAATACTAAGAGGCATAAAATAAGGCTTAAATGAGAAAACAGCTCATTTTTGGATAGAAAGCCTTTCACCATTATAATATGCCTTTTTTTCTTATATTAAAAGATAAATATTAGGAACCTAATACCAGTAAAGATTTTTTGAATCTATATAAGCTGATAATAAAGTTTATACATAGAATAGACAAGAAAATTCTGCAAAGGAAGAGTAATTAGGACAGAACAGCACAAACAGATATTAAAATATAAAGTTAAAAGATTATATAGTTTCATATAATTGCATAAATAGATAAAAGATCTGTAGGACAGAATAGATTGCATGAATACTCCCCCAAGCATATGGAATATCAGTAAATCATTATGGTAATATTTCAGATTAGCAGGGAAAAGATGAATTATTCATTAAATTGACTAGACTCTTTGTAAAGTATATAGTTTATAGTATCAAAATAAATTACAGGGACTTCCCTGGTGGCACAGTGGTTAAGAATCCGCCTGCCACTGCAGGGGACATGAGTTCGAGCCCTGCTCCGGGAAGATCCCACATTGCCGTGGAGCAACTAAGCCCGTGCGCCACAACTGCTGAGCCTGCGCTCTGCAGCCTGCGTGCCACAACTACTGAAGCCCACACGCTTAGATAAGCCTGTGCTCCGCAACAAGAGAAGCCACCGTAATGAGAAAACTACGCACCTCAACGAAGAGTAGACCCCGCTCGCCACGACTAGAGAAAGCCCGCGCACAGCAACGAAGACCCAGCGCAGCCAAATAAATTAATTAATTAAATAAATTAAAAAATAAATTACAGCTGGATCAGAGATTTAACATGATACATAGACAGTAGTTAAAAGTATTGAAAGAAAATGTGGAGGGTTTTTTGGTTTGTTTTTAATTTCAGAATGAGAAAGTCCTCCCCTATCAGGAAGACATTGATTACACAAAAATTTTTTTATAAGTATTTCTCATAACTTTTTAAAAGGTTGTTACCTATATGATACAGATTAATTTTAATATATAAAGAACTCTAATAAGAAAATCCTCAAAACCCAAAAGATAAATTGGCAGATATTAAGAATAGACAGATCACAAAGAAATAGAGATGAATTTACACATACGAAAATTGACACAGCTTTACTTAAAATTTAAGAAACAAAGATTAAATCATACTAGTTTCTAGCTCAGATTGGAGTGATTAATAACTTCTTTTACATACTGTGTTTGTGTGGAAATGGGAAGCCCCACTCTTGTATACTATTGATGAATATTAATTGGTACAACCTTTCTGGAGGACAGTTTCATGTTTGTTAAAATTTAAATCTATCCCTTTGTCTCAGCAAGTCCATGGCTAAGAATTTGCCTATAGTTATAGTTCCATGGGCATACAAAGATGAGTATAAGGATGTTTCTTGCAGTGTTTTTACCAAAATTATGCTAAGTTAGCTCTTTCCTAAATCTAAGTGATGTTTTTTGTAATGTGATACTGATATATTTTTCTTGTTATTTTAGCCAAACCTGGACAAACCAAGACATCTGCAGCCAAAGTAAATAAATCTTCAGGTATGTTTTCTGTATTAGGATCCTAGACATGTTAACTTTAAATTATTTAAGCAGTTTTTATCAGTAGTCTTGGATCTCATGTGACACAGTGTGTGCTGAGTATATACCAATCTGTGAAATTTATAGTCATCTAGAAGTTTTGAGAAAGCAGGTTTAGTAGATAACGCTCTTTCCTTGCAGTGATTATCAAAATAAAATAATTTAACTGGCAAACTGTTTCTCATGATGAATATTGGCAATATTTCCGTCTTTCTCTTTTATTGAGGTCTTCTCTGTTTACTTTCTTTTATAAACAAACTTACAGCAAATTATGTTCTTTTTGCATTTTTATGGGCTATAGTGGATTTTAAAGTAATATTAATTTTTTTCTCCTTCCTCTAGCATTATCCCCATTTCTGTTTTTCCTCCCATTTCTGCTAAATGCTGGTTAATTCAGAGTCATCTTTTTAAGAGGATAGAGATCAGTGTATTACATTGTCTTTATAATGGTAGGAAGGAAAGGAAGCGGTCTTGAACCACTGTTGGTGGCAGATCCATAATTATCATATAGTAGTTTCTTAGAAGCAGTAATCTGAGGGAGTCAGGTGTGGCTAGAAAACATGTTTTGAAGATGCACTGATTTAGCAAACAGTTTGATATTACTTTAATAGTAAGTTTATAGGAGTCATTGGTGGAAATCTGGGGGAGTGGGTGCTAAAACCAGTAGCTTCCCCCTTGAGTGTTGGAAATTAATTCTAGATATTTTTTCCTTAAGTTCTGGTACCCAACTAGAAGTAGTAAAGTGAATCGACTTGTGGTAGTAACATAGGATAGTGAAAGAAACACCTTAAGAGCTCATGGGGCTAAGGTTACTGCAGTGTGACAAAACTTGGGAATTACTAAGAAATGACTGGTTGCGTGACAATCTATAAAGATTGGTATTTCTCTTTATGAGCAATAATTAAGGTCTGTCTTTGGATATAAAGTGTGGATTTGTAAACTATTCTGATTAAATTTTGCAGACGTCGGTAATTCTTTTTGTTTGTTTAATAACTTCAAAAGCATGGTCATATTCTCACAGAAGGTCCTGTTAGGTAGTTAAGGCAGTTACCACCCTGGTTTATAAATGGGGAAACGTGCACAGAAATCAGTAAATTCCCCCAGCCTTCACACCTTGACTTGGAATTCAACTTGAATTCACTGACTTGTGATCCTGGGCTTTTTCCTTATACTACCTTGCTCCTTGGGCATGCTAATTTTCAGAGCTAAACCTCCTGTTGGTCTCTGAATGCTCTCTGAATGCAAAGGTTTTTGACTCTGGTAATCTTTTTAGTGACACTTAGATGATCACAGTCTTTATAAACAGCATCATTTTGGAGTATAAGCAACAGTAATATACATATGTAGAAAGAAGGGTCAGACAGTTTAAATAATCCTGTTCAGATAGGGATTTGACTATTTTGAAATAGTCTTTATGTGGCTTGACAATGATATAGGTATTCTTAAGTGCTTTTTAATCAACTGGGAGCCAAGGAAGCATGAGCTGGGAGGTCCTCAATATAACTGCTTTTGGAGCCATTAAAGGCATCATGGGCTTGTGTTTATATCCTTGAGGTTAGTAATTTTGCTTCTAATTACTAAGTTGATACACACATTTAGAGATCTGTGTAACTTGCCTGAACGCTGTTTTTAAGTACCCCAAAGGGGAGGTGAATTCTTATTTCAATGATATTTTTCTTCCTAAAGAAATTATCATTTCTAATTTAGCAAATGACCTGTGTCCCTAAAGATGATAACATTTTGTTTTGAATAAAATATAGTTTGTTGCTCTTATATTCTTTGTGAGGTTCTTTGGGAATTGTTGATATTAGTTAAATAAATCAGTTTTGACTAAGCTTTTGTGATTTAGGGAAATCAGCGGGTTCTGTAAAATCTGTGGTAACAGTAGCTGCTAAAGGTAATAAAGCTTCAATCAAAACAGGTAAGACTGTTGGAAAAGAGAGGTTATATTAAGTTTATTCTTAATTCTGCGTTAAAGAATGTAATAAATATGATATCAAAAGCAAGTTTTAATTTGTAGTATATAACATCTTGAAAAGTTTAGTAAATAATTCTTTGATATTTAGAACCTGACACACATAGGACTTCTGTTTTTTGATGCTTTGGTCTTTGACAGTATATCTGCCATTGCAGTTACATTTTTGTTTAGGAAACATTTCTGACAGCCATATAATCATAGGTTGCTCTGCCACTTTCCCCCCCGTTTAATCTTTTTTTTACTCATTTTTTTTAGAGCTGTCACTTCATATTACCTTCCCCAGCTTGTAAAATTCCTCTGATACTTGTTACTTTAAAGATTTTCTTTCCATGTTACAAGGATGTATCCTCCATAAAGAAATGGAACACTAAATTGTAACATGTTGAAAATAACATGTTTATTAATATATTTTTCCAATTGACTAATGTAATTTTAAAGAATCTTTGTGGAAGTTATAAAATAATGATTTTTATGTGTGTGATTATGATGTACTTTTGCCACATGAGGATTTCATAATTTGTGAATCATTAATAGCCCTCAACAAAAGTTGTATCTCAGTTTAAATTTGCTTTTAATCTTATTGGTAAACAGATACTGAAAATAAATGGAAATAAATATGTGGAATAATAAATATGTGGAAAAGAGCTGCTTTTATAATGAAGTTGAACTACTTATTTACTAATATTTAGTATGAAACATGCTAAATGACTGAATAGACCCTTAGAATAATGGTTCAACTCTACTTTTAAAAGCAAAATCTAGTGGAAAGAAGTCTCTAGAAGTCAAAAAGGCTGGAATTGTCAAATACAAAGACGCCAATAAACCTGTGATTGTACCAGGTAAGCTTGAAATGCTGTCATGCAGTGCTTTCTTTTCATTAAATCCTATTGGTATACACTCTAGGTGTATTTTGAAATAAAACTTTTTGCTTAAAAATCTTCAAAAGGATTATTTGGTGTTTCAAAGGAAAACTTGTATTAGCTTTGTCTTAAATCAGGTCAGCCTAAGGAGACTTGAAGTAACAAAATAAACTAGCTTAAGTTCCTCTTTAGATTCATTAGTTTAATTATATTAGTGTATTTTTCTAGACTATTAAAGCAGACTATTTCATGCAGAAAACTCTGAAATAAAGACGAGTGTGGAAGTCAAAGCCACTGAAAATGGTGCTAAAGAAACTATTTCAGGTAGGTTAATAGAAATTTTATTTTGTTCTCTTATGTTTAAAGATAGAAAATTAAATTGTAGGAGAATAACTTTGTGTCATATATATATATATATATATTTCAATACCAGAGTCATACCTAAGTGAAATTAAGAATATTATGATTCATGTCTTCACCTTGTCTCTTGATTAGTCTGAAATTTTGCTCTCAGAAAGAATAAAACTGAATGTATTATTGAAAAGCCAGTGTTACTTATGTAGCTATATCCTACTTAAATTCTCTAGTCTTTTGCCCACTGTATACATTTTCATGTAGCTACTATTTAATCCATTGTGGAATAAAGTGGGATCTTGATAAATAAAGTATATCTGCATGAATTCTTATTTTATTTTGTATCTTAAGAAGCTGCTTTGGAGGCCACAGAAAATGAACCAGTTAACAAGGTCAGCTTTTATATTTTACTTATTTTTATAAAGCTTAAGAAATTTTGACACAATGTATTTTTCTTACTATAAACCTAGGTAAAAAATACACAGATTTGGTATGGTGAAAAATCCTGGTCATTGGAGACTTCTAAAATACGGTTTGAGTTAAAAAAAATCTTGAGTTACAAAAATTTAGGTGCAGATTATCAGTAAATGTACATGTTATTGAGGATAACTTTTCACTGAGAAGAAAATGTTAGGCCAGTTGGGTTTTTGAATAGATAACAGGTTGTCAAATTAGAACCAATGGAACTTTGTGAAATTTCTTTTTCCTTAGAAGCAAATTGGAGATCTGTTAGTATTTAGAATACCATTTATTTTTTGTGTTTTTAGAGGAGCAAGTGGAGTTTGCAGTTCTATTTGAAGGGCATAAAGTTCACTTTATTGTTTTCATGTGCTTATATCCGTTATTATGAATATATTAAGATTTCATTAATTTAGACTTTACTGGTTAAGATCTTGAGATCCTTCAGGTGCTCAGGTTAAGTTTATTTTAGACTGGTTGCTCCATTCTTCAAGTAGTAACTAAGTAAGTAGTATGTGTTAACTTACTGTTTTGTTTTAAGAAGAATATTGTAAAACACCAGTAGAGTATCTTAGATTTACTTACTGCACTTTAGAAAGAATCTATTTTTTATACATATATAAACTTATTCATCTTATTTATTATTTTATTTTTGGCTACGTTGGGTCTTCGTTGTTGCACGCGGACTTTCTCTAGCTGTGGCGGGCGGGGGCTACTCTTTGTCGCAATGCACAGGCTTCTCATTGCGGTGGCTTCCCTTGTTGCAGAGCACGGGCTCTAGGCACGCAGGCTTCAGTAGTTGTGGCACACAACCTCAGTAGTTGTGGCGCACAGGCTCAGTAGTTGTGGCACATGGGCTTAGTTGCTCCGCGGCATGTGGGATCTTCCTGGACCAGGGCTCGAACCCGTGTACCCTGCATTGGCAGGCGGATTCTTAACCACTGTGCCACCAGTGAAGCTCAGGAATCATTTTTGAACACAATTTACTTGCTAGTTAAAAATCGTTCTCAACTAGCTTATGAAAATTATAATTTCCCACCTTCCCCCACCAAAAGAAAAGTCACAAGTTGCCACATTTATGCCTTTGGGGATTTCGCCAACATCCACTAAAGGAAAAGTTGGCATTTATGAGAGTGATCTTGAAGAATAAAATAGATCTGAGAGAAGAGAAGGCAGAAATGAAAGTATTTACTTTGTAGTGGGGATCGGGTTATGGGGTAAGGATCCTAAGAGACTAGGTAAGCTTTTTTATATTGCCAACAAGGGATTATTTTACTCAGTAAGATAAAAGAATATGCACCAATTTGGAGCATGGGGATCTTGGCATCACAAGGCACAGGAATGGCAACAGTACATGAAAGGAAGGAGCTGTAGTCAGAGACAGGCAAACCTGTGTTTTTAAATTTATTTTTAAGCAGTGGTTGCAGAAGAGAACTAAAGACCTTGACTAGATGACAGATGGTATGACTGAATTATTCTGTGTACTTGAAGAGTGGAAAAGTGCATTTTGTTTTGTTTTTAATTTGTGGTTTAGACCAGCCTTCTGAATTAATCAGATTTAGTATTAAATACAATTTAAATACTAACATAACATATGATCTGCAGTGTAAATTTAAGTAAATATAACAGCAGTTAAGTTTTAATGTCAATTCTTAAATTGGTTTTGAAGGAAACAGAAGAAATGTGTGTGGTACTTATTTCTGATTTGCCTAATAAAGGATATTCTATTGAAGAAGTTTACAACCTAGTAAAACCATTTGGTGGTTTAAAGGATATTTTGATTTTATCATCTCATAAAAAGGTAAGAGTTGAAAATAGTTGTGAATTCATGTCTGCAAGCACATTTTGAAAAACATTAACTTCACAAAACTAGGACGAAAGGGTTTAAGAGTAGCACCTCAGAATAAGCTGCCTCAAGTTAAGGCATTTTTAAAATATGAAACACAGATAATCCTTTATTTTAAAAATACATTATTCTAATCAGATGTAGTTTTACGTTGGGAAGGATGGATTTCCCCATTGAAGTTTTGCTCAAACGTTTAGTTTAACAGAAAATACTTTACGTCTGTAATATGTTAATACAAAGTTTTTTAAACAACTTATAAAATTTTGTTGAGCACTCTTTACTAGTATTTCTGGGTTTTTTTTACCCGTTATACTCAAATGGGAAATAACCATTTTCAGACTCAGACTAGTGAAGTCATCAGTATTTAGAACAACCTAGATTTATCTGTATGTCTTCAGTTTTCTATAATGAGTATATATTGCTTTTGTAATTTAAAAACAAAACAAAATATTGTTAATAATGAACAACTTGTGGAAGGTATTTTATAGGAAGTGAATTTCAGGGAAGTTTAAATAATGGAAACAACACCGTTAAGAGTGGTGGGAAGTAGTGTTCTTACTATAGGAAGGAGTTAATGATCACTAGAGATTTTTGAGAGTCAAGCAAGTGTGCTTAAGAAAACAAAGTAGGAGGGGAGAGTAAGTGTAAGTAGTCATATGCAGTTTTACCTTATGTTAAAGTAGATTATTTGAATGGTTGCACAACTCTATAAATGTACTAAATATTAAAACCCATTAAATTGTACACTAAAACAGGTGAATTTTATGATATGTAAACTGTATTTCAATAAAGCTGTTTTCTAAAAAGCACATTATTTGTAATGTTTAGAGATGGACAAGAATAAGAAAGAATACATTTTTTAATGTAAGAATTTTATGTGATGACACATTAAAATAGGGGGAAATTGTGGGAAACTGGGAATGAATAATTCAAATTCATACTTTGCATCATATACCAAAGTGGATGTGTATGTAGATAAATATAGAATCCAAATACAGAAAATCTAGATTATTTGTGCCCAGTTTTGATTAGAGTTGAGTAGAATTATTTGGAGATTTAATTATTTGGAGATTTAATATTTTTCTAGACGTTATATGGAAAAATATCAGATTCAGTCATATAAACATTTTAAACATTTGGGAAGCTAAAATTAACATAAAACAAAATGGAAATAAAAAATTTAAAATATTTATGTAAAATGATAAACACAGTTCATATAAACATGCTATAAAATATTAAAGTTTAATAAATAAATTGGCAAATGACATAAAGAGAATTTATTTTTTAAAATTACAACTATAAATAAAAATATGGACTATTTCCACCTCATTAACTATCAGACATATGGAAGAATGTTCAATCTCTTTACTTACCCAGGTATGAAAATTAAAACCAAAACGTATGGAGTTACAATTTGACACTTATGAAAACAACAAAATAAAAAATAACTTGGTAACCATTACATGTTTCTTTGATTCTTTCATTCCTCATATTTCTCATATTTTGTCAATCATTAAATTTATTTACTCAGTAAATGTTCATTAAATGTTTGCTACATGCTAGATACTGCTCTAGGTACGAAGGGTATAGTGATGAATAAGATAAATAAGATTTCCCTAGTGTCATTTACTACAAAGTCCCTTCTTATTTCTCTTTAGTATTGCCTTATGAGTTCAGTCATTCATTATTTCTTGGTTATGGTCGTAATGTTCTAAGGAATGCTTTTTTTATCTTAAAAACATGTACTGAGTTATTCAATTCATTTGACTCTTTAAGTATTAAATTTTTTTAAGAAAAAGTAACTTAAGATTTATTTTTTCATTCTTATAATTTGTATTTTAAAAGGCATTTATAGAAGTAAACAGAAAATCTGCAGATTCTATGGTAAAATTTTATACCTGCTTCCCAATATCACTGGATGGGAATCAACTCTCAATAAGTATGGCTCCTGACAACATGAATTTAAAAGACGAGGTAAATAATAGACTTACCATCTTATTCACTAGAATATTATTAAATTTTTAAATCAGATTTATTATAGTCCATTATGTTTTCTAGTTTTCTTCTTTGGGTCACATATTTTCTCTCAAACACTGAGAAAGCATCTTCCTATATTTCTCCATAGTTGCCCATCTCATTGTTTGAGTTACCTCCATATTGAGGGAATCCAATCCCTCATGTATGTTGGAATGGGGAAAAAAAAGTTGAAAACGGTAGTCTGTAAAGAACCCTATTCTTATCTCACTGCCATTATCTGTCATCCAAACTGGAATTCCAGAGGTTACCTTTATAATTTTTTCCTCTCATTTCTCATAACCAGCTGGTCACTAGGTCTGGTCTGTTTTAACTCCTGAATATGTCTGGAATTTGTTCCCTCTTCATCCCATTCACCATTGCCTCACCTCTTTAAAACGCCGGCTAAAATAGTTATTCTTTATATCCTCTACCTTCAGTTTTATCTCCCTTAAAACCTTTTTCCCAAAGTCATGAGACTGGCATGCAGTTCAAACCTCTTCAAATTAAACTGATTTAGAAACCCTTCATTGTTTCTGTGTGGCCTACAAACATTTACTGCTAAGAGGCATGAAACAGAGATGCTAGAATCTCTAGAGGAAGGTGGAAATGCATGTATTTTTTAAAATTAATACTTATTGGAGTATAGTTGCTTTACAATATTGTGTTAGTTTCTGCTGTACTGCAAAGTGAATTAGTTATACATATACATATATCCACTCTTTTTTAGATTTCCTTCCCACTTAGGTCACCACAAAGCATTGAGCAGAGTTCACTGTGCTATACAGTAGGTTCTCATTAGTTATCTGTTTTATACATAGTAGTGTATATATGTCAATCCCAGTCTCCGAGTTCGTCCCACCCCCCCCCCACCTCTGCTTGGTAACTATGTTTGTTCTCTACATCTGTGACTCTGTTTCTGCTTTGCAAATAAGTTCATCTGTACAATTTTTCTAGATTCCACATATAAGTGATATTATACGATACTTGTTTTTCTCTTTTTGACTTACTTCACTCTGTATAACAATCTCTAGGTCATCCTCATCTCTGCAAATGTCACTATTTCGTTCCCTTTTATGGCTGAGTAATATTTCATTTTATACATGTACCACATCTTCTTTATCCATTCCTCTGTTGATGGACAATTTAGGTTGCTTCGATGTCCTGGCTATTGTAAATAGTGCTGTAATGAACATTGAAAATGCATGTATTTTGAAAAAGCCTTCCATTGAGAATCATTCTAATGTGATGTAATTGCTGGGGTGGTTTTATATATATCAGTAGTGTCAAAGAGAAAAAAAAATTTAAGAACCATAGTCTCATAAGATAAAGTTCCTTTTCTAAACATTTAAGCCTTTTATCAGCTAGCTTCTCCCAGCTTTGACATCCCTGTGTTGTGCCAGTCTTGGCCTCTTTATATAATTTAGCAGCACCAAATCACTATACACTTAATACCCTGTGATGTTTTTTTTACTAGCCTACATCTCTATTCTTCCTCATCCTCTATTTTGCTTAGCTGACTTTTTGTTGTGTAATTTGAATTCTCTTACTGTCCACTAAATTAAATCTCTTATTCCTTGTATATGAATTTGAGTGTCTTCCCCTAAATGGTACCACCTTATTAGTCTTTAATGTACTTAGGGGATTAGGAAGAATTAAAGTCTGTGGGTAGGGTGGGACTTAGATAACTTGTTTTAGGAAGAGGGAAAGATTGTTGGAAGGAACAGAAATTTTGCTTACTCCTCATTTTATGAAATAGTTCTTAATGCTTATTCATATAGATTATTATATCAGTAAATCTTGACTAATTAAATATACAAATAAGAAAGAGCTTACACTTTCAATCTTCCTCTGTTTGCCTTTCTAGGAAGCTATATTTACAACCTTGATTAGAGAAAATGACCCAGAGGTGAGTTTTGCATTTAAATGCTTTTGTACACTTGTTTAATTGATAGAAACATTGGTTGTTTTATTGTTCACCTGTCAAGAATTAAAGAAAATCTTAGCACTAGTTTTAAAATATTGAGGTGATGGAGATGTCAGATGAGTCTTCTCTTGGTAAAGATAAGAAATGGAGGGCAAAGGAATCCTGATGTGCAATATTTTTTAGATTCTGGAGCCATATTAACTGACTTGGGTAAATATTCGGTATATTAAGTGTTTTGGGTACATATTATGTTGACAGAAGAAAGATTATACTTCCTTTTTTAGTATATTGTTTCACTGATTATTCACATCTAGTACTAAGACCTCACTGTCTTTACCTGTATGGTCATTTTCTTATTCTTGGGAGAGGACATTACCTGACCTCTGAAAAATAAATTGTTAATCTGTGTTTTACACTTTGATACTTTAGCTGTTTTTCTCTTTTTCTATGCTGTCTCTTTAAAAAAAAAACAAAACAAAAACTACAGGCAAATGTAGATAAAATTTACGATCGATTTGTACATCTTGATAACTTACCAGAAGATGGACTTCAGTGTGTACTTTGTGTTGGACTTCAGTTTGGAAAAGTGGATCACCACGTATACATGAGTAATAAAAACAAGGTAACAAGGTCCCTTCTATTTTTGCTGTATGTTCTGTAAAGAATAGATAATTGAACCCTATATTCTTATGGTCTGTAACTTTTAATTCAGCTTCTGAACTGAAGCACCTATAAACATTATTCAGCCTCTTAGCAGAATTATGATATACCATCATATTTTCTCCTGGACTTTGGCAGGAAGGAGGAAGAACTCTTAGTTTGAAGGGGAAATAAAAACTTGCACAAGAGAGAAAGGTAATACGTGCAAAGAGCATTGTCTTTTGGGGAAGTGCAGACTTGTGTTCATCTAGCCTTAACTACCTTTGTGACCTTAGCTAAGTTGGTTTACACTTTTAGTTCTTATTTATAAAATGAAGGGGTGTCAACCAGGTATTTCTAAAGTCCCTTTACGTTTTCTGTGCCCTCTGTCTTCTCTATTTAATTCAGACGTGTCTATGAAAATTAGATTTTGGTCAACCAAAAGGTAGAAAGGGTTTTATAGCAAAGTTGACAGTATTTGCTTCATAAAAAATACCTAATTGACCAAGTAGTAGATACTAGTTTCTTTGACATGTTTAAGAAATTTCTTTAACCATGTTTAAGTGTCAGTTCAGTGGCATTTAAACATATTCACGTTGTTGTGCAGCCATCGCCACCGTCCATCTCCAGAACTTCTTCATTTTCACAAACTAAAACTCCCTGTCCATTAAACAACAGCTCTCCATCCCCCCTTTTCCTAGCCCCTGGCAACCACCATTCTACAATTTAAATTTCTGTCTCTGTATTTAACTACTTTAGGTACCTCATATAAGTGGAATCATACAATTTTTGTCCTTTTGTGTCTGGCTTATTTCACTTAGCATGTCTTCCAGCATGTGTTGTAGCATATGTCAGAATTTTCCTTCTTGAGGCTGAATAATATTCCATTGTATGCATGTACCACATGTGTTTATCTACTCGTCTGTTGATCGACACTTGGGTTGCTTCTGCCTTTTGACTGTGTGAATAACACTGGTATGAATATGGGTGTACAAATACTTGTTCCAGTTCTGGCTTTCAGTTCTTTTAGGTATATACTAAAAAATAAAATTGCTGGATCTTACGGTAATTCTACTTTTAATTTTTTTAGGAACTAGTAATTAATACTTTTCTATCTTTTCCAAAGGCAATTCTTCAGTTAGATAGTCCTGAATCTGCTCAGTCAATGTACAGCTTTCTGAAACAAAATCCACAGAACATAGGTAACCATGTATTGATCTGCACATTATCTCCAAAGCTAGACTCATCAGAGGTAAGATTATTTTGTATCAACTTCTGTGCTTTTAGAATATGAGGAAAGCATAAAGGTCATTCTCCCAAAGCTAGAAGATACACTCTGAAGCTGATTTCGATAATTATTCTTGGACAGTAGTCAAACTCATTCTAAGTTTAGATACTGTTTCTTTTAAAAATTTATTTTGCAATCATTATTCCAGTTTTCATGGTTTATGGAACAGTATAAATTTGTATAAATGAGAATAAATTGAGGTAATTTTAGAAAATGTAGCATATTCATTCTGATGCTTACTATGGACATATGTGCAGAGTGATGCCATATACATAGCATGATTATCTCCAGGATGCAGTCTAGATGGAGTCCATTTTGACTTCCTCCTGTTAGAAGTTTGTTCTTTTCTTTTACTTGTTTAAATTATTATACTCTCTTCTTTTATAAGAAAGAAGATTTTACAGGTTCTTGGCTTGCACAGTAATAATCTTTGAAAACTATGAATAGTTTACCTTTGAAAGAATTAAATTGAAACTCAGATGTTTTCTCTTTCTAATAGTTTCATTGTATCTCAATAGCAAGAGGTAAATAGGGCCTTATATTTGGTGTCTGCAGGTTTTTGTTAATCTGCCAAACTCTTGTGCTAGCTCAAGAAAGAGAAAATTCCACCATCTAAATCCAAATTAAATAGATCACCTATAAGTAAATGAATGCATCATGATACTGATTTAAGCACAAATTTATTTTTTTAAATAAATTTATTTGTTTTTGGCTGCATTGGGTCTTCGTTGCTGCGTGCAGGCTTTCTCTAGTTGCAGCGAGCGGGGGCTACTCTTCATTATGGTATGCGGGCTTCTCATTGTGGTGGCTTCTCTTGTTGCGGAATACAGGCTCTAGGCACACAGGCTTCAGTAGTTGTGGCACACGGGCTCCGTAGTTGTGGCGCGCAGGCTGTAGAGCGCAGGCTCAATAGTTGTGGCACACAGGCTTAGTTGCTCTGTGGCATGTGGGATCTTCCCAGACCAGGGCTCGAACCCGTGTCCCCTGCATTGGCAGGCGGATTCTTAACCACTGGGCCACCAGGGAAGTCCTTAAGCACAAATTTGTGTGCCTTGTTTAACCTGATTTCAGAAGAAAATTTTTTGAAGTTTTTAACTTTTTTTTTTTCTCAACAGCACATTGTATTTTTAAAACTTTGTGTTGTGGTATGTTTCAAGTTATTACTTTCAACTGTGTTCAGAATTACAGTAAACACAGACTACACAGAAATTTTTCTTCCAGAATTGTGGTCCCAAATTCTTAGACTTAAAATGAAACAAGTGGAAATTATATGAAACTTCTGCCTAAATTAATGCTTTATTTCCCACATCCTAATTCAACCTCATTCTTGAAGAGCACATTTAACTTATTGTAAAAGACTTATTCGCTCAACCACTGATAAGCTAGCCTTGTAATCTTGAGCATGTCACATAATGTCCATTATATCCATTTAACAAATCATAAATTGGATAGTAGAGGCAGGTGGACTAATTTCAAGGTATTGTAATAGTCTGTATGAGAGGTAATGAAAGCCTAAGCTAGACTATGAGGTGGAAATAAATCCTGCCCCCAGAGTTTTTTAATAACAGTTTTTAATTTACCATGTTTATAATGAGTTAATTAGTATCCTATGTACCCTCTGTTCAATATCCTCCCCCCATATTTGTTACCTGTAATGTTACTTCCACGTGTAATACGTTACAACCTTTAATTCTATAACTATAGTTACCTTGCATACAGAGTATGAAGGCATAATTCTAAGTACTGAAACCCAGTACCTGCATTTTTGATATCTTGATTATGAAGATATTTACTGCAGAATTTAGTAATGAGAGTGGTTCTATAAAGAAAGAAATACGTGTAATTTGCACACTTGGAAGTGACTCACTTGTACTCCCAGTCTTTTCTCAAAATGATGCTGTGTTTTTGTTCAGTATTTGGGTTATGGCTTTCCTGTACAGTTAAGGAGTTGTTTTTTGTTGTTGAAAGGAAAAAAGAAGACTGTCTTCATGTTACTCGGGTCACATAACTTAATTACTATTTGTTGAATAGAATATGCTCTCTTCTTAGAGCTATCCTTCTGACACCCTGTTCTAAATTTATGGCCATTTGCTTTGTAAAGCATCTATATACCTTTGATTTTCTTTTTATTGCTCTTCTGAGTTACTTCTGTTATTTCTTGGACTCTGTATCTCCTACTCTCTTGGATTACTTTCTGTTTGCCAGAATATATTGTCAAATAATTTTCCCAGAAAGTGTGTATGGCCAGTAAACTTTCTAAATCCCTGCATATTTGGAAATGACTTTATTTTTCTCTTACATGTTTCATTGATGGTGTGTCCAGGTGGAGAATTCTGTGCTCAGATTGTTCTTGCTTTTATTGTTTTGTTTTTCTTAACCAGTGTTTTTAAGGAGAAGGCTGATTCCAATCCGACCTCTATGTAATTTTTTTTTCTCTTTGAAACCTTTTAGCATTTATTCCTAATTCATTTAGCAAATAGTTATCTAATTCCTTCTCTATGCCAGCACTGTTTCAGACTTTGGAATACATTGGTAAACAGAGGAGTCAATGGCCCAATCTTCAAGGAGCTTATTTTATATATATATATATATATATATGTACACATACACACACACACACACAAATACACACACATATATATACGTAGTGTGAGGTGGTAAAAAGTGCTATGAAGTGCTGTGGAGAAAAATCAAGAAAAAATGATAGAGTGTGCTGGATGGTGGGGTGTACAGGGGGGATATGTGTATTTTAGAGTGGTCAGGCCCCTCTGAGAAAGAGTTATTTGAGAGACCTGAAAGAAAGAAGTAGGAGAGCGAACTCTTCTAACGTATCAAAGAGAAGAGGTTTTTAGAGCGAACAAGAGCTAAGGCCTTAAGGACATATTTGGTGATTTGGGAATTCCAAGGAGGATCAGTATGGCTAGTGCAGTGAGCAAGGTTTTAACTTGGTTTGGGACTTACTTCCTATATCCTGCTTAGATCATTCATTGAATTTATGAAATCTAAAAATGAGTGTGTTCCTTCACCTGAGGAAAATTTTCCTCTTATATCTTTGAATATTTCTTCTCTTCAAATTTTAATGTTCTGTCTTTCTGGAAGTAGCACCTGTACTGATATTATGGATGCTATATCCTATTGAATTTATTTTTAGAAAAATTTTTTAGAGAGTATTCTTTAGAGTTGTTTTTAAAGTAGTTCTCTGAAATATCTTCAGTCAGTTTTGTATCCTTAACTTGTTCTCTTGTGCGTTTTTCTCTTCTGTTAATTTATGAATAAAGAAGCAAGTTAGCTAATACAGTTATCTGGTATAGATTTTCTCTACTACCATATAGGTTGGTTTTGGTTTTGGTTTCCTCTAACAAGTTTCTCCTGTGAATGAGAAGACCGCTTGTAAGCACTGTGGATGGGACTTATCAACTGCCATCTTTAATTTTCTTTATATACCATTACAATGTAGACTGGATACCTTACCAGATACCCTAGTAAAGAAGGTCTTTACTCTGGGACTCCAACACCCCACCGGGAACCTCTCTAGAAATATTATTCAGTTTCTATACAATATAATTCTCGGCTTTTAATCTGAGAAAATCTAGAGAAAGATAATTCTCAACTCAGCACACGATTCCCCACAGAAAAAGCCTTCAGCTAGTATATGTAAGTTCTAAGGGGCAGATATTTTTGCTGTTTGTTCAGTGATGTATCCTAAGTACCTGGATCAGCGCTTGGTACATAAGCACTGAATTTTAATTCCTCCTTTCATTTTGGGCCCCAGGACATTGCTTTCTTGGTGGTTCAGATACATGTTTAAAAGGATTATTGTTAAATTTTGTCCAGCACTTCTATGTGTTTTGAGTAGAAAGCTTTCTAAGTCAACTAGTCTCTCATAAATAGAAGTCTTTTAAAATAATAATTGCACAAAAAATATGTTGATATTTCAGGTTGATTGTTTTTATTCTTAGCAAAAGGTGGTATTTCCAGGCTTTTAAAGTTAAAATTTTCTTATTTATTATAAACATTATGGAAACTTATTTTTCTCATTAATTTCTGTGTGTCATTTATTCTGTATAATCTTATTTAGAAATCTTTATCAAAAAATGGGAAAAAAATTCTAGAAGCTGATGGTTATGTGGACACTGAAAACTATCTGTTTTGATATATTTTTAAGGTATGGGTTTTTTTTTTTAGCTTAGATTTTAAGAACTGAAAACACTGCATTGATGAGTTAAATATTTTAAATCCAGTAGAATAACCTCTAATAAAATGTGGAATTATATTACAGGCTGAAGCTGAGAAAGACCCAGAACTAGGGGAAAAAAGGTATGTTGCTTTAAGTTTGCTAACAGTTTTTGTAGTACGTAGTTAATTACTGAATATTATTTCTGTATTTTATGGTAGTTGTTCACTAGTAACAAAAAGTTTGTATCTTTTATGAGTGTTATGAGGGTGTTTTTTGTTTTGGGGTTTTTGGAGGGCTCTGTTTGACCTAGGGGCCTTTTTTGTTATTATTTTTGGTCTCTTTCAGATATTTACTGATTTTTTTTTTTAGGAGAAGTGAATGTGTACACACGGTTTGAATTAAATATATAAATTTGCCTTCTTTATGAAATGTTTTGCTAAGACTCTTGAACAGCTCAACTCTGTTATCAGTATTATATTCTTGTTAGATTTTTCTATTCCAAAATAGGCACAGTAGTAAATTTTAAGTTTGTATAATCCTTTTAAATTTTCATTGAGTTTTTAAAACTGGAAAGATAATATTTAGTGTGTATTTTGGTATAAAACAAAATAATATGTACACTGCTTTATATTTTCAGAGGTTGAAAGGTTGTTCTTCAGAGTCTATACAAACTGGTAACTCACAGCTTTTTTTGACCACATATAGTATACCCTGTTCGTAGTGACTTCCTCATCCTGATGAATACACTTACCACCACCCTTGTCCCATCAATGAATAACCTCGCTTTTACTGTTCTTCACTGGGAATCACTGATAGAGAATTCTTTCTCTCTTTCATACTAAGTGGTTTACCCTTATTTCTTAGTCAGTGTAGTAAGAGCTTATCAGTTTGAAAGAGGAGTTTGAGTGTTTAAATATGGAAAGTTTATTTTATTTGATACACTGCCTAATTATAAGATGCCTGTAAAACAGGATGTCTTATAGATTTTTCTTCTCAGTAATTAATTTTTATAAAATGAGACTTTTTTAAATGATAAAGATGATTATGAGTATATTAAAATACATCGGTAACTTTAAGCAATAGGTTGGCTATATGTATCCACACAGACTTTTTTAAGTTGCACATCAGCATACCAATTATATTTACATGCCTAAGAAGTAATAACCAACAGCAAGCAGTGTTTGCTACAAAAGCCTGCAAAGGGCTGAATAAGTAACAATGCTGCATGTAGTAGTATAGATAGACCTGCAGTCTGGCTTTAGTAACTCTGGCTGGTAATAAAGTAGGCTCTTCCAAAAATCCATTTTATATATTTCATTTGACAGTTTCTTTCACGTCCAAAACAATAGCTATTGTGTGCGTTTGGTCATTTTCTCTTTCATTGTTTTCACTTATCTTTTAAAATCAGATATGTCTTAATGAATTTACAAATAGTTGTCTAATCTTATTAATTTTTAAAGTTCTAGCACTAATAATTTCTTAATTCCCACTTTGCAGTTTTTTTCTGACTTGTATGACATTAGAGAAAAAAGACATGGGATGTGGCTGAATACTTCACATTTCTTTATTGGAGTAAGCTGATCCTGAGAAAACACTGGTCCTTGTTGGTTTTTTTTTTTTTTTTAAGCACTTGTGGATGCTAAATCATTAACATGATCCTCTTGTTTATAGTTAATGTAGAGTATTTGTTTCCTTTTTAAAAGAAATCTCACATGGATATATTAATAATTTAATAAAATTCTACATTTTCCCTGTTTTAACCAACCCCCATGTGAACATTATTTATTTATCATATGATTAAGGCTCCAAATAAGGGTGCAAGAGGAAATGTTCATCAGTTCATTAATAATGTTGGGCAGTACTCAGTGGCCCTCTGAAATAAATACTGATCTTCAGTGTTATGTCTCAGTCTAAAGTTTCTCAGAAAGTGTATGGTATGGTGTTAACCTTTGTTCTCATGGCCAGCTTTTACTATATACCTTCTCTGAAGATTTTGAAACCCTGGTTTTATGGAGGGATGGGGTAAGACAGGGGAATGGGAAATTAGATACCCCTATCCTGAACCCAGCCTTCCTGGAATCCTTTTTTGGTCCAGTTTCCAGAATATGATTTTGTTTTCTTTGTTCTTTTAAAAGACTGTTTTTTATACTCTGGTGTTAATAATTTCATTTATTTGACATCTCAAACTGACTTTCCAAGCTAACTTGATGAACACTGAAGGTTTTTACCATATCAGCCAGAAAACTAGGTACTAATTTTTGGAAAATAAATCCTATGAAGAAAGCACTATAATTTTGAAAGACTGGCACACAAGAACAAATATGGAATTAACCCATTTTCCTAAGTAGGTTCATGCTGTCTGTTTCAAGTGTGAAACTGCATAGTGATTCATTTTATATAAAAGATAACAGCTTTTTAAATTTACTGACAAACTTTAAATGTGGTAAAGGGGGAGGACTTGCTATGTCCTAGAGCCAGGAATCAAAATCTCCATTGTTCACCTTCTAAAGCCCAGTAAATTGGTGTTTTTGTATAGCTCTAGTTTTTAAAGCCTTTAGGGTTAATATGCAGTTCTGTACTGAGGCAGGAGTTTGAATTTAATGTTCATTATTGGAAATGAGTCTTGTAACTTAAAAATGAAAGCTTATTTCTTGAAAAATAATATTTATATAACTGCTTTAACTGAATATTACAACTTTTTCTTTGTCATACTTGTGCTTGGCAGCAAGTTTTTTTTTTTTTTTTTTTTAACTTTTCCTAAGAATTTGGAACACCAAAAATCAGCCATTGGTTTTTTTTGTTTGTTTGTTTGCGGTACGCGGTCCTCTCACTGTTGTGGCCTCTCCCGTTTGTGGAGCACAGTCTCCGGACGCGCAGGCCCAGCGGCCATGGCTCACGGGCCCAGCCGCTCCGCGGCATGTGGGATCTTCCTGGACCGGAGCACGAACCCGTGTCCCCTGCATTGGCAGGCGGACCCTCAACCACTGTGCCACCAGGGAAGCCCCCATTGGTATTTTTTAATATAAGGGATGTGAATCATTTCAAATACAAACCTTTAAACCCTTTCAGCATACAAAGGATAGCTTATACAGTTGAATAGAATATTATTTGATAAAGGTCTATGGTTACTGACTTTTTAACTTAAATAAATTCGTCAAACTCTTTGCCTTAATGGCTTTTCTTTAAGAGGTGTTTCTCTGTGATCTCTTAGAAAAGTTTTCTCCTCTGGAAGTTTAAACTTACCATCATTGGAGGAGGGAGGAATAGTTTATTGGCTCATATGATTAGACCCTGATGTGGTAGCACTTTTTCAAACTTCTGAAATATTATTAATGTCTCAGGACACGGACACCATCTTGCAGTAACTAAAGAATATATAGCCATCCTTTGAGAAGCATATCAAAAGGGATGTCTCATCCCCTCCTTCCTTGAAGAGTAGGAGGAAAAAGTCAACACTGAGATATTGATATGGCAGGATCACTTTCTGGAGTCTTTTTCCAAGCTGTACCTTCTAATGTAATTAAGCAGATGTATTTGTTAAACATTATTGTGTTGGCAGCGTGCTGGATGTGTCTTCAGAAGCTAAGATTTTCCTTATTACTATTCAGGATAATCTCTTATCTATGGAGCATTAATATAAAAAGTTTATTCTGTCTCTGTCTCAGTGAAAATAGTTGTATCGCACACTTTTATTTTTATGTTGGATTTGGGAGGACCTTGATGAATTAGATCAGTTGCATGTATTTGCCATGTATTTCCTCCATTTCTTCTAAATAATTTTACTTAAAATTTTAAGCTATGTATCAGAATCTTAAATTAGTCTCTGTAACTGGAAGGATTTCTTTTAACAAATTTCTTCTTGTGATATAGCCAAAGGCACATACTTTATAATAAGAATACATGTTTATGTTAAGGTGATTGTATCAGCTTTGCCTCTAACTTTAATCTCCAACAGAGTATTTAAAAGATATTTCCAAAGAAAGTTTTCTTTTAAGTATTACTAATAAATACAGTTCTTGGGAAATTGAAAACAAATCTGTTTCACATCCAAAAGAAAGAGGTGACGTGGTTAAGATAACTGTGGCCTATCAGTTCTGTTCCTTTTAGGTAAGGCTCACTTATAAAATTGTAAATTTTAATGCATGGATCATTAGTTTCGCGAACCATAAACATGTTTTATTATTTCAGTTACCACTGTTGGGGAGATAGGACCTAATAATAATTTGAGATGTCTCAAATTCACATTCAGCCTTCTGGTCTCCGGGGCAAACTTGACACAGAAGGAAAAAAAAAATGGTTATAACTTATATGAGTAAAATGATTGTATCAGTGGTCATAATATTGCCATAATTTCCTTTGAACTAAAAAGAAATCTTTAGTGCAATGGAGGATCTTTTTAAAATTTTATGTTATTTGTATATTTACATCAAAACTTCTTAACCATTATAATGCTGATTGACTGGATTTCCCAATGCTTATTGCTCTTGTATCAGGAAGTCTTAACAATTAGCATCGACAGGACTATTTATGATGGTTGACTTCTCATCATAGTTTGATATTTGTTTGTGTTCTTTTTGTTTTTAAATACTTTTAGCCCTGACTTGAAAAACCATCCAGTTGATGAAAGTGAGGTGCAAAGAGCAGCTGATAGTCCCTCTGTTAAACCTAGTGAAGTTGAAGAAGAATCTATTCCCAGCATTCAAATAGAAGCTTTTATACAACAGGAAGAGCCTTGTGAGGAAGAACCAGAAAAAGCACTATGTGTCTCTGACTTTGCTATTGAAACATTTGAAGTTGAAACTCAGGGAGAGGAGGTCAAAGTGGAAATTCCTCTTGTAGCATCCACTCCAGCCAGTATTGACTTATTCACTGAAAATGGAGAGCAGTCTGTTTTAAATCAGCAGGTGTATACCAGTGACTTTGAGAAGGAAGAGGCAGAAATTATTAACCCTGAAACAGAATTATCATCATCTGATAGTGCATTTATAGAAGAAAGGAACATCAAAGGAATTCTAGAAGACTCTCCATCTGAAGCAGAAGATTTCTTTTCTAAGATTACACAGTCTATGATAGAAGCTGTAGCTGAAGTAGACAAACATGAAACTGTTTCAGAAATAGTACCATCTACTTGTGTTGTGGCCTTAGTACCTGGAATTTCCACTGGGGATGAGCAGGCAGTGAGCACAAAGGGAATTTCTGCAAAAAGTAATATGGATGAAAAGGAGGAGAATGAATTAAGTACCAAGGAAGCCAGAATGGATCTGCAAATACGAATAGAGAAGGCTGAAAAGAATGATGATAAGATGGTTGCAGAGAAGTTGGAAAAGATTGTGGCTGCAATGAAAGAAAAGCCTGCAGAAAACTCAGTGACCAAGGCATGCCCAAATAAAGGAGTGGTTCAGGCCAATAAGTCCGATGAAACTAGTAAAATTAGTATGCTTCCTGCATCAAATGCATCTAGCAGTAAATCAAGCATCAAGGCTGGTATGGTCTCTTCTCTAAAGGCAAAAGCTACAGCTTCAAAATCTGAAAACCAGAAAAGTTTTCTAAAATCTGTACTCAGAGATCAAATAAATGCTGAAAAGAAACTTTCAGCCAAGGAATTGGGTCTCCTTAAACCTACAAGTGCCAGATCAGGCTTGGCTGAAAACAGCAGTAAATTGAAACCCACTCAGAGCAGTGTTACCAGAGGAGGCAGTGGAAGGATCTCAGTCCTGCAAGGCAAAGATTCTAAACTGGATTACAGGGATATTACAAAACAGTCTCAGGAAACAGAGGCTAAACCTTCTGCCATGAAACGGGATGACAGCAACAATAAGGTGAGGAGGGTAGGAAGAATGTTCAGAGAATCTATGAAGTGATTATCTCTGTAGCTAAGGAGCAGGAGATGTAATCTTGTTTTATGCTTTCATCTCCTCACTCCCTTCGCCCCCAAGCTCCCTTTTCCCTTTCTTAAATGACTCCATTGATTTAAGCCAGTAGACACTTAGAATAATAAGCTCAAGTCTGTAATTTATTAACAGGTGTGAAAGCATTATTTGGATAAAGTGTGGTCAGAAATAAAACTTTGTATTCAAAAAAAAAATTCTGCATTGAATCTCCTGAGGTGATTTAGCACTCTGCTCCTGAAATGGGAAACAGTTTTCTCTTTTAAATTGAAGCTCCCTTTATCAGCTTACTGATGGCCCGACTTAGGTAGTAAAACTGAATTTAACTACAACTTATGGAGATGATGCCTATACTGTTAAATGATTGTTGACTTAGCTTGGTATACCTGTTAAATATTTGTATAATTGAATGTGTTTGGGTAATATTTGCTGTTTGAATTCTTTTTGTGTTTTAAAGAACATTAATAACCTAGTTGTAAATTCTGTTTTTCTGTATTTCTTATTTAATATTTCAGACTTTGACTGGGCAAAACACTAAGACTTCTAAAAGCACCACTGGTAGAAGTTCCAAACCCAAAGAGGTAAGAAACGATCTACTAACACAGACCCATCTATTCCATCATTCCATAAAAGAGTTCGTCCACCTTGTAACTTGTGTCTCTCCTGTAATAATTAGTTTGATATAGAGCAAGGGACAGGAATGAGATAGTATATTTTTGACCCCACCACCAGTTCGTTTTCTGACCTTGAGCTAGGCTAAATAGTTTGTTCTTGGTGTGGGGCAAAAAGTTACACAGGGATGGAAAGGGGATTAGAGTAGGAAGACACGTCCAGTCTCACATCAGTAGGAATGGGTTGTAACACAGAATAAAATCATCTATGTAAAGGAGGTTGACATTTGACTTGAGTCCTCTCCATTTTGTTATCCTTTTGGTATGGCTCAATTTATCCTAACGAGACGGGCTTTAAGGTTTACTTTCTTGGTACTGACTTCTACTGCCAAATAAACGTGTTACAATATATTTGGCTGTTTGGTATTTTAGATTTCTGTTATTCATAGAATATTTTTTCAGTTATTTTACTTTTTTCCCCTGGTAGGGCATAAATTTGGGTCTATTTTATTAGAGCAAGGAGAAATGTTAGTAGTTTAAGAAGCAGAAGTAAGGATTATGGTTCTTCCATGGCTTAATAAATTGATAGTACAGTTGCTTACAGATTCCCCCTCCTGCCCTAAATTTACTGGGTATGTATTGTAATGCCACTATTATATTTACTAGTAATTGACCATTGATAGTGTACTAAATGTGTAGGAGGCCTGCCAGGAATTTATTTTCTTTAGTAATTGGCACCATTTTTCAAATTACAGATACTATTTTTTTTCCAAGTGCAGTCATATTTGTCATTAAGTCTTAGTAATAAATTTTCCATATAACTTTCTCAAAATATAAATCTTATATAGGCATACCTCAGAGATACTACAAGTTCTATTCCAGACCAGAATAGTAAAGTAAATATCTCAATAAAAGTGAGTCACACATATTTTTTGGTTTCCCAGTACATGTAAAAGTTATGTTTATACTATACTGTACTCTATTAAGTGTACAGTAGCATTGTGTCTTTAAAAAAATGTGCATCCCTTAATTAAGTACCTTATTGCTAAAAAATGCTAACCATCTTCTGAGTCTTCAGTGAATCGTAATCTTTTTGCAGTAGTGACATCAAAGGTCACTGACCAGAGATCACCATAACAAATATAATAATAATGAAGAAGTTTGCATATTGTGAGAATTAACTGAAATGTGACACAGAGACATGAAGTAAGCAAGTGCTGTTGGAAAAATGGCACCATTAGACTTATCACAGGGTTTCCACAAATCTTCAGTTTGTAAAAAGTATCTGCAAAGTACAATAAAGCGAAGTGCAATAAAGCAAAATGTGCCTGTATCTTAGTATTACACATCTTAAAATATGTATATAAATTGATTGATGGAACAATCTAGTTAGCTATTAACTTTCTAGTTGCATTTGAGGTGCTTTTAGTAGTCCATGAAGTCTCCAAAACACTTGCTAGATATCATTTAACGTATGGAATAGTAAATTCTTTATATTATATTAATTGTTTGATAAATGCTCTTAATGTAGTATTTTTGTACATCGTATTTCCAATTCGCACATCATTTAGGAAATAATTGTAATCTTACTGAAATTAAGTAAAGGTGGAATTAGATTGATATTGTTAGGATTTTACCTTTGGCATTGTTTACTCTTCGGATTTGTTTGTGGGGCTTTGAAAAATAACTAATTTCAGCTTTTGGAAACATCTCTATACTGAAATTCTCACAAATGATAGATATGTCATGAACATTTATTGAGACTGTATGGAATCTAGCCAGTTATCAGTAGTTGTTCACAATTCTGTGAGTTTTTTTACCTTTCCAACAGGAACCCTTATTTCCATTTAATTTGGATGAATTTGTTACTGTGGATGAAGTTATAGAAGAAGTGAATCCTTTTCAAGCCAAGCAGAATCCACTGAAAGGAAAAAGGAAAGAAGCTCTCAAAAATACCCCTTCCTCTGAACTTAACTTGAAGAAGAAGAAGGGGAAAATCTCTGCTTCTCGTGTTGTTGAGGGAGAATTATCTTTTGTAACATTGGATGAGATTGGGGAAGAAGAAGATGCAGCTGCACATATAGCACAAGCTCTAGTCACTGTGGATGAAGTAATTGATGAAGAAGAAATAAATATGGAAGAAATGGTAAAAAATTCAAATTCACTTCTTACATTAGATGAGTTAATTGATCAAGATGATTGCATTTCCCACAGTGAACCTAAAGATGTTACTGTACTGTCAGTGGCTGAAGAACAAGATCTTCTCAAACAGGAACGCTTGGTAACTGTGGATGAAATTGGAGAAGTGGAAGAGCTACCTTTAAATGAGTCAGCAGACATAAGTTTTGCTGCTTTAAATACTAAAGGAGATGAGGAAAATACTGGAAGGGATTCCATTGGGTTCATTTCTTCTCACATGCCTGAAGACCCTTCTGCTTTAGTTACTGTAGATGAAATACAGGATGACAGCAGTGATCTGCATTTAGTGACATTAGATGAAGTAACTGAAGAGGATGAAGACTCTCTGGCAGATTTTAACAACCTTAAAGAAGAGCTTAATTTTGTTACTGTTGATGAAGTTGGAGAGGAGGAAGATGGAGACAATGATTTAAAAGTTGAATTAACACAAAGCAAACATGACCATCCCACCGATAAAAGAGGGGATAGAAAAAAGAGAGCTATGGACACAAAGAAGACAAAACTTGAAGCTTTGTCCCAAGTGGGTCCAGTAAATGAGAATGTTATGGAAGAAGATCTGAAAACCATGATTGAAAGACACTTAGCAGGTAGATACTCAGAAGTGGTAGCTTTTGCTTTATGAGGGGACTACATTAAAAAATTTTTTAAATATATGTTACAGCATTACCAATAATTTCACTGTGTATTGACATAAGAAGCCAACAGATAGTTATGGCCAAGTGATATTTTCCAAAGAAATATGTTCAAGTTTCACAAATTTCTCTTAGTTCAGACCCTGCCCCAAGTTACTGTATCTCAAGAAAAGACAACAAAGCCAGAAAGCAAACTAGAATACCCAGATTAGAATTGGAATGAAAATGATATGTTTGTATTATTGAGAAAATACAGCTTTTGATAAGTAGAAGGCTGTTTATACCAGCCTGCCTTCTAGTTTCTGCTTAGACTTAGGATTTGGGAAAATTTGTGAAGGTACCATTTCACTTTTAAGTAATATTTTGATGGTATAGAATAATAGGTCAGCTCACTTTCAGTACTTTAGGGAGATCAAAATAATTTCAAATACAAAAATCTTGAAAGATTTAACCAAACTAAGAATAAAAAATACTAGCAAGGTCCCACAGTCTTGAACAAAATAGAAAAATGTGTGTAGGCTCCTTGAGAAAAGCAGGTGGGAAGGTGGAGTTTTGATCAGGATAAGTGGGAAAATAAAAGGAGAATGCTTAGACTAGTGCTGAATTTTTAAAAACAGAATTCTTCTATTTTATATTAGAAATAGGTTTCCTTCCCAAATTTGAGTAATATCTATCTTGTTTGCAAAAAAAGGTGTTAAAGTTGTTATTCAGAGTTAAAAGCAATTTAAACACTGTTACTGTAGCAATAAATTAGACTTTCTCTTTAAAGCTAAAGTGCCAGCCAAGAGAGTTAGAATTGGGAAAACGCCACCATCAGAAAAAGCTGTTACGGCAGAACCAGCAAAAGATGAAGAGGCCTTCCAAATTAGTGAAGGTAAAGCAGGATCGACAGAAGTGGGGGAGAGAGTAACACAATATGAGGAGGTGGTTAAAGTTCCAAAGATCTACTGTCTAAGAAGAAAAGTAGAAAAAGAGTCAACAGAGCAGGGATGGGAGTTGAGGGAGTGAGGGAAGGCAGCCCATTAATGATTAGATCTGGATAAAGATTTTTATCTTTGCAATTATAGAGATAATGGAACATAATGGAATGGGATAATAGAGAATAATATGTGATCCTATTATAATAGAATGTGACAAATTTTCGTGGAAATGATCTACGAAAGGTTATTCTGACCATGTTGCAGCATCAAGTAAAAATTATTTATTAACTAGCTTTAATTTGTGTACCAGGTCCCTTGCTTTGTGGATGCTGCCAAGCAGGCAGCCATAAATTAAATAAGATGTCTTAATAACATTAATACAATTTATGTTGAAAGAAATAGGGAACAGTGTCTAGAATACTCCAGTTACTTAACAAGTATTTGTCATTGTGTCCATATATTCATAGCAAAATCCTAAATCCCTAGTACCATTCTCCTTGAAAACAGCACCCTCATTGCCCTCCTGCTTTTGTATGCTATGTTCTCTAAGGAAAAACTACCACCTGTGATTCAGTGGAATCTCATTGACCTAGCTCTCAGCTGGGTCCTCAGTGCTGCTCCACAGTTTATTTAGGCCTCTTCCTTTCCCATTTCCTAACCAGGTGTAATAAAAACCTAAAACCCTTCTGCTTGTTGTCATACTGGATTAAGTTTTTTTCTTCTTAATTTAGTCTTATTTGACTTCTCTGCATCATTTGTTACTGTTGATTATGTACTCTTTCTTGATGCTCTCTCCCTTGGCTAAGTGGGTACTCCTCCTTTGTTTATTGTTCTCCATTAACCTCTCCTTGATACCAAGCCATAGTCAATGGTTTTACTAACTGACAAATGCTTCCAGCATAATTTCATGAGGGCTTTCCCCCCTCGGGATTTCTGTTGTGATAGGGCAACTTCAGCTACCAGTTTGCTTAGAACTGCCTCATCTCAACAGAAGAATAGAAAAAGAATCATTTCTTTACTGCTTTTGTAACCATTTATTTTCATTAATAGACAATATATTTGATGAAAGAATCTAGCTTAAGAAAAAGTCATTTTTTAAATAATTTTAAACTTAAAATATTTGTTTTAATCTCTTAAATGATTATGTAATTATATATAATATGTATTATTGTTGTTATTAGATAAAGGTGCCTTTGGCCTGGTAGCAGCAAATGTGTTTGAGAAAGTATTACTCTGTTGAGGGTTGTAGCAAGACACTGGAGGCTGTTTTAAGCATCAAGTCAAGAAAAGCGAGACAGCCTTTTTAATCTACTCTTTGGGACTTGATGACTGGTAAAATGCAAGGAGTAAGAGAACAGTAAATAACGATGTCATAGTTTCTAACCATCCCCTCAGATTTGGGAAAGAGTAGCCCAGTTACATGGGGAGAGCACTGAACTTGAAGTCACAAGTCTCTGTCACTTACTGGCTATGCATCCTTGGACATAATCAGTTTCTTACCTCTTTCGGTTTTTCTTTCTCCATCTGTGAAGAAACAGGGATAATAATGATTTGACCTGCTTGTCTCACATGAGATAAAAGCTAAATGAATGATATGTATGTGAGAGAGATTTGTCCAGTGCTTTACAACAGTTAGGTATTTCAGCTGCTGAGGGTAACCAGAATTGCTTGGAACCAGTTTTTGTTTTTGTCTTCCCCCAAGATCCTGTTAGGCATTTTGCTGATAACATTGAGTGCTTCTTACATGTTAATTCACTTTGCTGGGTTTGAATGTTTGTAATTTCACTTGTGATTCAGTCTAACAAGGGTCTTAGTCCATCAGTTTAGGCTTTGTTTTTCTTGGTTGGAAGGGTTTCAACACAGGACAGCAGAATTATTCTCTGCTCGTGTCCTTTTCTCCTCAATCCACACTCTTCTCCCACCCCAGCACTTTTTCATACACACGTTAACTCTTGCCAGTAATATAGAACTTGAACTTCTTCCATTACCTTTAAAATTTTTTCCTGAACAATGTGTAAATAAAGTATGGTGCTAAGCTTTAGTCCCATATCCTTGAATCTATTTAATAAGGTTGAACAGATTTACCCATTTATTCCTTATATAAAGACTCTTGGAAGAATAGTCGGGTGGGATTAACCAAGAAAGGTTTACTTAGAGAGATGATCTGTAAATTAATCTTTTTTTTCATAGATTAATCTTTGAAGGCAGAGATTATCTGATGTTAGCTTCAGATAACATCACTTAATATAAAATCTATAAATCTATTTTGAATAACTTTTTTTTTCCTTGAAAAATTTAATGACTTTAGTTGATGAAGAATCTGGATTAATGGATTCAGAACCAGAAAGAAAACGCAAGAAGATTGAGGACTCTTCTTTGGGGAAATCAGTGGTACCTGATGTCCCTGAAGGTAAAGTAAAAACGACATTTTTTCCATATCCATGTGAAATAAAAATTCAGAACCGTAATAAGTGTTCTGTTGTTTAGATGAGTAATGCAATGACCTTGCTTAGATGATTAGAATGGAAATTAGCAAGCTTTGCACACTGGCATTTCTGAGAACAGTTTATTAAGCTGTGTTTTTACCTGACAAAGATACTTTTATTGCACTCGTGAAGTCTGGGATATGTACTCTGTTTGTTGCTCTGGTAAGAATTGAGTTATACTTGCCCAGGCAGAAATTCTAGTTGAGTAGGACATGATGGAAAAGCTTAGCTAGCAAACTTTGTTCATGGCCAGCTCAGATGAGCTAAGGGGCACCTTATTTGTTTACCCATTGTATTCCTCAAGCAGACAGTTGACTATCATTTTGCCTCTTCTCCCTGTTTTATTTTAACAGTGGATTCCTAAGAGGTTTATTTCAAAGACTACCAGATTCTTTTCCAGTGAACTGCTATTCTGAAGGAATTCCCTGCCATTCCTGGAGGCTCTGGAATATTACAGAATTTGTTTAAAAATAAAGACTTCTGTTTTGTGATTAGAGGCTTAATTGCTCTTGATCCCTAGATATATAACAGTGTGTATTATGTTTGTACATAAATGTATACTGTGCTTAGTATGTTTATCATGTTCAGATAAATTAACACAGCTCTAGATAAATTATCGTTAATTTTTTTCCTTCCTCTTCCCCCTCTCTCTTCCTGTCCTCTAGATTTAGACTTTCTTGTACCGAAGGCTGGATTCTTCTGTCCAATTTGTTCCCTCTTCTACTCAGGTGAAAAAGCAATGACAAATCACTGCAGGAGTACACGTCATAAGCAAAATACAGAGGTAGATATTTCTTATTTTTAACTCATCAAATCTTCAGGTGGTGGTATTATAGTCAAACTACTGAAGTGTCCACACAACATGTACATTCTTTCCTTTTGGAAGAACTTTTTAAGGTTAGTTTATTCCTCTTAAGTTCAAAGTACTATTCATGTCCTTCACTGTATCTTGCCAGTAACTCCTAGTTTTTATTTCTTTTCCTCTGGCAGCGTTTGCCAGAGTAGATTTTGCATATCACTAGTCCCATGTGACACTCCATTAAAGTGTGGGAAACTGTATATTCTGATGCCCTCTTGCAGAGTCATGGACACATAACGTGTTAAAGTTTCAGACTTGTCTAGCCAAAGAATCCACTTAACTTTATTAATCCATTTCCTCACTACTACCACCTCTGTTTTTAGTTGTACATGTCTTTGGGACACATTTAGATTAGAACTGTAGAGAATCATCATTAGCCGTAATTGAAACAGTGGTTCTCATTCCTCCTGAATGTTTGAGAGTTGCTTTATATATCCTCTGTATTGAATTTGTGGCACAGACACTCATCTAACATTCATTGAGCTGTTATTTGCTGGAAGCTTATTCAGTCCCCCAATCAATTTTATGAGGTAGATGCTATCAGTTCCAATTTTGAAGATGAGGAAACAGGATTAAAGAGTACCTAATCCCCAAGATCACATAGCTAGTTAGTGGCAGATTTAGGATTTGAACCTACCTTTGTTTTATTCTAAGCTTATGCCCTTAAACATTGTGCTGTGCTACCTATGCTCTTAACGTGTCACTTTTCCACTTGAAATCTTCCACTGGCTTCATATTACACTTGGAATAATACGCAGACTTCTTATTGTGGGTCTGTAAGGCCCTACATGATCTGATTTTTTTTTCCTACTTCTCTGACCTCACTGTTATTGCTCACTGTGTTTCAGCTTTTTTGGCTCTCTTTTTGTTCGTACATGAAAGGCCCCTTTGCTGCCTTTGCACCTTTATATTGCTGTTCCTTTGCCCTCTCCCAGCCCCCCTTGTATAGCTGGTTCTTCCTCATCTTTTAGGTCTCGACTCAAATAACAGCTTCCCTGAAAGGCCTTTGACAAAGAAAGACCTAGCTAAAGTAGAACACTCCTCCCAACCCAAAAAGCAGTCAATCTCATTTGCTTTACAGTCTTTCTTTCCTTTATGATACTTACCACCACCCCCTAAATTGTTTATTCTTTTATTGTTTCTCTTCCCCTACTAGAATGTCAGCTCCATGAGGTAAGGGGCCTTATCTATCTTCTTGACCACTGAGTCCCCAAGCATCAAGATAATGCATAAGTATATCATAAATATCAGATGATTCACAAATGGAAGGAAGGAATGTTAATGTAAGGCACTGTGTTTCTAATCTTTATTCTGTAGGATCAAGCTCTTTAAATTGTAAATACAGTGAAATATATAAGATACATTTGTAACACAGCAAAGCAACATCTAATAAATATTTTATATTATGAATTGCTTTTAACAGAAGTTCATGGCCAAGCAAAGAAAGGAAAAGGAGCAGAATGAGGCTGAAGAAAGAAGCTCTAGGTGATTGGGGGAAAGGGGAAAAAATTCATTAGAAATTCGTTTAGGGTCCAGTTGATTTGTGTATTTTTGTTATCACTTAATTTGTAATTTTTGTTTCAGAAGCAAATATTCATGTTGTACAAATTTTGATTGCCCTTGATGTAGAGAGACTGAAGGGGAAAGTATGATGGGTTTGATTTTTATATCAAATCATCAGGCATGGAGAAATATCTTTTAGAAGTGTTAAAATAAATGTTCCTACTGTATATTTAAAATACCATGTTGTGTTTGTGGCTGATTTATTAAAGACTTGCTGGCCTCTGCAGACAGGCTTCTCTACAACCACTGAGACTTGGGATGTTTGGGGATTCTTCTTGTGTTACTGGAAATCATAGGCGTGACAGTGTTTGACTTTGCTTCAACTGGTACAGGTCAAAGATTTCTTAAAACTCTCGATTTTTCTGGGTAAAATTCAATTACAGCATGTTTGGCTCAAGTAGGTTTGAGTAAAACCTTGCTTGACTTTTTTAATGGCTTAGAAAGACATTTTTTCTGCGTCTGGTAACATCTGCTATTTTTGCCAGGACCCATTTAACGTAGCTCCTAGCAAGTCATTTAATATTAACTTGAAACTACAAAGACAAAGTAGCCTTTACTTTCTGTAGACCACAAGAATTGCTTTTTAAACCACTTGAATTATTATTTAATGTTTGTGGGGAGTTGTAAGGGTACAAAAAAATAATTCACTGGATTGTTAGGTGCTGGACACAGCCCTGTACTGTAAAGTTTTAGATGAGGCCATGCTTCAGACATAAGCCTACTGACTGAGAATTTTTAGTATCTGATTCTTTATCTCTTTAGATTAGAATGCACCAATTAACAATAGAGGGTGAATGGAGGGAAACAAAAAACAACTACTTTTTTAGATCTCTTACTCCCATCACAGCACAAGAGTTAGCTCACAGTCAGCAAGAGTGGAGTGAAGAACACAGCATCTTTTTGTTGCTCACCAAACTCACTGCACACTCAGTTCGCACTTAGCCACAGCCTGAGCAAAATGATAAAATACTACACGCCACAGAGTAAGGAATGGGGTGGGGAGAGGGATGGCTTGTGAATGCCAAGAGTCTGTTGTCATTAAAACCATATAGGTGAATGAGGTACTAAGAGGGAGAAGAGCTATTAAAAGGTTGGAGTATAAGGAGCTGGCAAGTTAAGGTGGCAGAGTAGGGAAGTTCCATGATGGTCTGGTGGTTAGGATTTGGCACTTTCACTGCTAAGGCCCCGGTTCAATCCCTTATCTGGGAACTGAGATCCCACAAGCTGTGCAGTGCAGCCCG
>NW_020174420.1:1420421-1448182 GCF_003031525.2 Neophocaena asiaeorientalis asiaeorientalis | reverse complement strand
GTAAATAAGACTCTTAAAGAATCTTTTCCTGGGGCTGCTTCTGAAGCTTTTAAAACCAGAGAAGTCAGGAACTTCTTTAATCTTGCCTGGATCAACCTTGGTGTTTAATCTTAAGAATTTATTTTTTTTTTTTTTTATTTTTTTTTTTGGCCACACCGTGTGGCTTGTGGGATCTCAGTTCTCCAACCAGGGATTGAACCCAAACCATGGCAGTGAAAGCACCGAATCCTAACCACTAGACCACCTGGGAACTCCCTAATCTTAAGAATTTAAATGTGAAACTCTTACTTCCTTCAAATTAGTTACCTGGACATTGGGATTCTAAATTAAAATAAAAGGAACTGCTAAAGCATAAAAGTATAGTAGAGGTGATTTGTGTGTTTTATCCTAGTGACAGATGTTGATGGTTCACTATATGTAGTAAATAATGTTCCTCTCTGCTGCTGCTTGCACTTAAGACTGGAAATTAGGACTCCAAATACAAAAGATTTTTAGGTTTGTTTTGTTTCGTTTCGTTTTTTTAAATAAACATACCTTTTTTGCATATAATCTTAGAAGTGTTCTAGACTTTTCCAGAAAACCTTGAAATACCTACATCCCTTTATTCACACTACACATATGGAATGTCATTTACATAGCAGTTTCTGCTTACTAGTTGGTTAAGGTACATAATTGAATTGCAGCTTTTATCATTTCAGCATAGTTTCTGTCATTATCTAGACACCAAAGCAAGAAAAGGTTGTGTTCTACACCTCCATTAAGGTATTTAGATTCTTTTACCCTTTCTGGCGTAGAATGCTGTGGAAGTTTGCCTCTCCAAAACTGCTCCTTCTGAATTCTTTAAAAAGAAAAGAAATGTGTTGAGAGTCAGGTTTTAAAACGTTAAATTTTTATTTTAATATTTTATTGTTTGATTGTAGAAAGTATCAAGCATTTGAAAAAGAATAGGGTAATTTATATATACTATTTATCTAGTTTGAGTAAGTATCAGTGCAGTTATCAATTTATATATTTACTTTTTTCACTTCTCATTTTTTTTGTTCTTTTTTGTTTTTTGCGGTACACAGGCCCCTCACTGTTGTGGCCTCTACCGTTGCGGAGCACAGGCTCCCGATGCACAGGCTCAGCGGCCATGGCTCACGGGCCTAGCCGCTCCACGGCATGTGGTATCTTCCTGGATTGGGGCACGAACCTGTGTCCCCTGCATCGGCAGGCGGACTCTCAACCACTGCACCACCAGGGAAGCCCCGTCACTTCTCATTATTATTTTAAAGTAAATCTCAGCATGTCATTTTACCCATAAATGTTTCATTATGTATTTCTAAAAGATAAGGATTCTTCTTAAAATAACCAGTAATATCATTAAAAATATTCCTTATTTAGATAAAAATCTAGGGACTTTCCTGGTCGTGCAGTTGTTAAGAATCTGCCTGCCAATGCAGGGTACGCGGGTTTAACCAGTGGTCTGGGAAGATCCCACATGCTGCAGAGCAACTAAGCCCATGTGCTACAACTACTGAGCCCGTGTGCCACAACTACTGATGCCCATGCGCCTAGAGCCCGTGCTCTGCAGCAAGAGAAGCCACGACAATGAGAAGCCCGTGCACCGCAACGAAGAGTAGCCCCTGCTCGTCGCACCACAGCTAGAGAAAGCCCGCAGCCAGCAACGAAGACCCAGTGCAGCCAAAATAAATAAATAAAAAATAAAAATCCAGTTCAGATTTTCTACTCTCTCATAAATGATTTTTGTTTTCTTTTACTATGTTTGCATCCAGATCAAAATAAGATCCATACATTGTTGCTGGCTTGATAGGTCTTTTAAATTATTTTTAATATATAGACTTCTGGTAATTTATTTAATGAAGAAACGAGATATTCAGTTCTGCAAAGCCATGCTACTCAAAATGAGGTCTTTGGATCTAGTGCCAGTCCACGAACTGTCTGGTACTAGTATAGAAGTTGAAAGTGTTTAGAAACTTTATTGCCGTTTGACAGAGACTTCGTTGAATCTAATAATTTTAAAAATTGGGCTTGCATGTTTTTATTTGTTTTTTAAAATATATTTACAAGTATTAGTCTGTGATAGATTGGAAATTAGGGGGTGAAAAATAAACTGATCCATCACATAGTTTGAGAAGCACTGCTGAAGGGTTTCACACAGCCTGGATTTTGTTGATTGCAACTGTACAGTGGAATTCTAACATTCCTCTTATAAATTGATAGTTGAATACAGAACGTTGATCAGAATTTTCTTTCTTTTTGGCAAGACTGCTTCAGACCGTGTTGTGGTCTTCCTGATCAGGAGGCACAAAATACCTGTTTTCTTCAGGATTTTGGTAGCAGTTGATGCTTAGAGCTTTGATGCACTTGGTCATTAGGGATTGTGAAACACTGATACTATGATTCTATCTTTCTTCTTGTATAAACTAGGATACTTGTCTGAAAAGAGAACTTCCCCTCATCTGCTGTTTGGTTACTCAGTGGGTATGGTTTATGTAAAAAAGACATGATATGGGGCTTCCCTGGTGGCGCAGTGGTTGAGAGTCCACCTGCCGATGCAGGGGACATGGGTTTGTGCCCCGGTCTGGGAAGATCCCACATGCCACGGAGTGGCTAGGCCCGTGAGTCATGGCCGCTGAACCTGTGCGTCCAGAGCCTGTGCTCCGCAACGGGAGAGGCCACAACAGTAAGAGGCCCGCGTACCGCAAAAAAAAAAAAAGAAGAAGACATGATACATATTTGATGCTTTTCCTTTATTTACCTTTTTCCCCCCAAAAAATAAGTTGTTTTGTTGGCATTCACTGGTCGTGATAAATTCTTTTTATTTAAATATTAATTTGAATTCATGAATTTTGATGTTACAAACCTTTGCAGTATCAGCCTGTTGATACTCAAATTGTTCCATTTTTGGCCTTTTTGACTTGACACCTCATTCCTTTTAACATGACACAACTAATTTTAATAGGTTCCTTCCTATCTGTATATGAAGATGTTGCAGGCTCACCTTGTATACCTCCTGCCCCAAATCTGAAGTCAGCCGTTTCCTTAAGGAACAGTGTCTACTTAGGGTGTACATTGCTTCTGTTTGGTTATTGCTCTTCAGTGGCTGGAACTTGGAAGTATATGTTTTGTTTTTAAGATAAAATGCATCATGATCATACTGATTCTTCTGGTTCAAATTCAGGACTTAAAAGTTTTTATTTAGCTCTTTTATCTTAAGTCTAGATCTTCTTTGTCCTATGTCAGGAATTCTCATTCTCAAGGACATCAGTCAGAATAACAATACCGAGACCACAACCAACAATGTGATTATTAAAAACAGAAAATTTTAAACTTGAAAGCTTTTGCACACCAAAGGAAACCATAAACAAGATGAAAAGACAACCCTCAGAGTGGGAGAAAATATTTGCAAACAAAGGAACTGACAAGGGATTAATCTCCAAAATACACAAACAGCTCATGCAGCTCAATATCAAAAAAACAAGCAACCCAATCCAAAAATGGGCAGAAGACCTAAATAGACGTTCCTCCAAAGAAGACATACAGATAGCCAAAAAGCACATGGAAAGATGCTCAACATCACTAATTATTAGAGAAATGCAAATCAAAACTACAATGAGATATATCACCTCACACCCGTCAGAATGGTCATCGTCAAAGAATCTACAAACAATAAATGCTGGAGAGGGTGTGGAGAAATGGGAACCCTCTGACACTGTTGGTGGGAATGTAAATTGGTGTAGCCACTATGGAGAACAGTATGGAGGTTCCTTAAAAAACTAAAAATTGAGCTACCATATGATCCAGCAGTCCCACTTCTGGGCATATATCCAGAGAAAACTATAATTTGAAAGGATATGTGTACCCCAGTGTTCATTGCAGCACTATTTACAATAGCCAGGACATGGAAGCAACGTAAATGTCCATCAACAGAGGAATGGATAAAGAAGATGTGATATATATATATATATATATATATATACAATGGAATATTACTCAGCTGTAAAAAAAAATGAAATAATGCCATTTGCAGCAACATGGATGGACCTAGAGATTGTCATACTGAGTGAAGTAAGACACAAAAAAGACATGATATTGCTTATATGTGGAATCTAAAAAGGTACAAACGTATCTACAAAACAGTTAACAGATGTAGAAAAACTTATGGTTAACAGGAAATAAGGGGGAGGAGAGAGAAATTGGGAGGTTGGGATTGACATATACACACTACTGTATGTAAAATAGATAACTAATAAAGGCCTACTGTATAGCACAAGGAACTCTACTCAATACTCTGTAATGGATTACATGGGAAAGGAGTCTAAAAAAGAGTGGATAGGGGCTTCCCTGGTGGCGCAGTGATTGAGAGTCCGCTTGCCGATGCAGGGGACGTGGGTTCGTGCCCCAGTCCGGGAGGATCCCACATGCCGCAGAGTGGCTGGGCCTGTGAGCCATGGCTGTTGGGCCTGTGCATCTGGAGCCTGTGCTCCGCAACGGGAGAGGCCACAACAGTGAGTGGCCCGCATACCGCAAAAAAAAAAAAGGGGGGTGGATATATGTACATATATAGCTGATTCACTTTGCTGTACACCTGAAACTAACACAACATTGTGAATCAACTATACTCCAATAAACATTAAAGAACTTCTTTTCCACCTTTGCTTTTGTTTTGCCTTTAGGGTATATCCTAGTAAGGATATACGTTCAAATTATAGGGCTTTCAAGTCACTTGGAATAGTTCTTTAACAGTTATGCTGCCATCTAGATTAACATTGAGGTTCGTTTAATTTCATTTTTGATTTTTTTCCAGACCACTGGTAGGAGTGGTCTCTAGACTTCAGTGGGGTGGGGTATTTTATCACTAATATTGTATAGAGTTGCCTATAGTAAATGATGACGATAAAAAGCAGTTTTACTCAGTTTTTATTATTTTTAAGTACTTTACAGACCCGCCCCCCGCAATTTGGCCTTCATGGAATAGACTATACCCATTGCCCTGCCTTTAGTACACCCCTGCCAGTGGGGCTGCATTCCCCACTGGCAGGGGTGTCCTAGAGGAGGCAGCCCTGCTGTATCTGGGGTGACTCAGCCCTGTAGAACAGCTGGAGCCTTCTGAATCTCTCCTGACTTACCAAGAAAGGCTTCTGAGTGGCCAGGAGGGGCACCTGGATTATGCTGGTGCCTTTTTGAAAAGACTAGCCAGAGGCTTGGGTGGAAGTGTAATTAACGCACCACCTCTCACCAGCCTTGGTTGCAGTGACAACCTCTTGACTCCAGGTGTGTATAGGCCCCCGAGTTGATCCTAGTCGTGTATTAAGGACCAGAGAAGAGAGGCCTGGCTTATAACAGCCACTGCAGGGACTGACTGGGAGCTGCACTCAGGTGTTATCTACCCTGTGACGGCCCTGTAGTCTGGAACTTTCTTATTTTCAGTCCTCCAACTCCAACAGACCTGTTGCCACCACCTTCCCGAGGAAAACCCCTTGTGGTAAGCTGCCCCAGCCAGGGAAGGAAGGGGTGAAGATACCTAAGGAATGTTGCAAAGGTGAAGTTCAAACTTTGGCACCGAGGTACAATCACTCTGCAGTTATAGAAGTGGCCCCATACTTTGCTGTGAGCTGCTGGCTCTTGGTAAGTGTGACCCAGCCAGGTTTTTCTAATGCAACATTCGAAGCTATATTAGTTAGAAAGCTGAGGAACACTTAAACAAAAAACTGAATTAAACAGAGAACACTATTGAATCTCCCTATTCTTTTCCTTCTTTAAGCCCTTGATTAAGTAATTTGCTTGTATTTCAGGCCTTTTTAAAGAAATACACTGTGTCATTAAACTTTGAATTAACACTTAGCAGGGAGGGCTGTGCATGCCAAAAGGGGCACCTGTGACCAACAGCTTGAAGGAAGGCAGAAATCATGCCTTCCTCATGTTCACCTGGGGCCTTTCTCCTTTAGTAGAATAGCTTGGCACCTAAGTATTTGAAAATTCCGATCTCTTCTGTCCAGCATGTCAATTAAATGGACATATAGTGTAGCTCCAAGACCTGAGAGAGAGGAGTTGCTGTTGTGGGGAGGAGTTGCTGTTGTGGGGAAGTGAGGTTTAGAGGTGGGAATGAAAGGTACTTAGGAGGGCTTGTACATGTGATTGCTGTTGCTTGCTTGTGAAGCACTCATTTCTCCCTTTTCTTCTAAGTAGTCCTGCCATTGGGAACCAACATGGAAGCCACCCTACCTCTGGATTTTCAGTTCTGAGAGCTAATCCGTTTTCTTTTGTTTTATCAGCTTTCTCTCAAACTCATAGCTTTAGATGTTGAGGTTGGGAATTTGAACTTTATCCCATTGTCAAAGGAAAATATGCACACTTTTGAGATGAAATCCCATATTTAGGAAAATCACATTTACATACTGACCTTTACATGCCATCTACTCTGGTGCTGATGTAGGGCAACAGTTTAATTTCCATCTTTTGTCTAATGTGATACTGCTGATTTCCTTGTTGATTTGTGGCTGATTCCACTAGGCTCCTGTCCCTTTCATCTCCCCAGCCTTGCTTGAAACATCCAAACACACAGTGCTTCCTCTGTCACGTCCCATGGACAACCCCAGTCTACTTCCTCTGTACTCCAACCTGATTCCTAATGCAAGTGGTTAGGTCCTCCACACTGACTACTTTCCATACTTTTTAGGCTGTTTTGTTGCAGCCGTCTTGGCAGCAAAATCTCAGTGCTGGGGGGACATCAGAGGTCACCAAGGCCAGTCTTCAGATGCTCGAAATTCTCCATGGCATTCCCGCAATGGAATGGCTGTCCATTCAAGGAGTACTTCTAGGGCCTGGGTGCTCCCACTGTGGCCAGTTCCATTTTTAGATAGTTCTAGTTATTATAATCCTCTCTTTAGAATTTGAGTCTTAAAAACCTAGAGGTAAATCCAAGAGGAAATTTCAGGGTCCTTCAGGTAAGGAACTGTTAGATATTTTCTGTTTGTCCTACCAGATCCACTCCCTACCCTTTCCCACCCTGCTTTCTGCCCCAGGAGGCTAACCTATGTGGACAGCATCCATTGCCTGTCCACTTCTGTGTGGTTTTGAATAATGAGGAGCCAGGGCAGGAGATCGAACAGAGTAAGTGAGGCCAGAGTACTTCTCCTGGCTTTCTCTCTGCAGGATCACCTCAGTCTGGCTTTGTTCTTCAACTAGGAATCAACGTTTTCATCAAGGCTGCATTCTTTATAGGATTCTCTCCTTTTAGGTTCCAGTAACTAGTAACTACTGTTACTCATCCTAGGGTGTTGAACTACCCTATAGCCTCCACACTTTGTCAATAGTCTCTTTATTAAACCTTCCTCAAGTTATCCTAATATCAGTGTGCTATTTCTTAATGAGACCTAGATTGATAGAATAATTGGTACCGCAAGTGGCTCTAGGAAACTGTCCTTCAAAATTGGGCTAACATTAATTTTTTAACTGGTTATATTAATGTCAGATAAATTATACTTCAAAGTGTATTACTAGAGACAATGAGAAACATTACATGACAATAAAAAGATCAGTCCACCAAGAAGATGTAACAATCCTAAATGTTTAAACACCAAGCAACAAAGCTTCAAAATACATGAAGGGAAAACTGATAGAGCTAAAAGGAGAAATAGAAAAATCAGTTATACTTGGGGACTTCAGTACCTCTCACCAATTGATAGAATTGCTAGAGAGAAAATCATCAAGCATACAGAAGAACTGAAGAAAATCATCAAATCAACAGGATCTAATTGGCATTTCTAGAACACCCAGCAACAGCAGAATACACATTGTTTTCAAGCAAGTATAGAATGTGCATTACAGACCATAATCTGGACCATAAAACAAACCTTGACATATTTAAAACAATTAGAATAATACAGAATATGTACTTTGACCATAATGGAATCAAACAAATCAACAACAGAATGACAATAGGAAAATCACAAAACACTTGGAAATTAAACAGCACACTTATAAATAATCCATGGGTCAAAAATGACATTTCAAAGGGAAAAAACAGGAATGAAGATGAAGACATCAAAATTTGTGGGCTACAGCTAGTGAAGTACTGAGGGATATTTAAGTGCTTGCATTGTAGAAGAAATAAGTTCATAGCTCAAGAAGCTAGAAAAAGGAGCAAGTGAGACCCAATGTAATCAGAAGGAAATGATAAAGCAGAAATTAGTAAAATTGAAAAGAGGAAAATGAGAGGGAAAAATTAATGAAACAAAGCTAGTCCCTCAAAATAATAAAATTGATGAACCTCAGCAAGATTCACAAAAAGAAGACACGGATACTAATATTGGGAATGAAAAAGGAAATAGCACAACAGACACTGCAGCTATTAGAAGAAGAATAAAGGAATACTATGAATAATCTCTGCTCAAATTCAACAACTTGGAAGAAATGGACAAGTCCCTTGAAAATCACAAGTTACCAAAACTAAGCCAAGATGAAGTAGAGAACCTGAATAATCCTAAAATTGAATTTATAATCAAAACACTCTCAAAAAAGATAACTCCAGGCCCAGATGGTTTCACTGCAGAATTTTTTGAAACATTCAAAGAATTACTTTATACAATTTCCTCCAGAAAGTAGAAGAAGGCATACTTCCTGCCCATCGTTTGAGGGATTTATTCTAGATATGCAAGGCTGGTTCAATATTGGAAACTCATCAATGTAATCCACCATATCAACTGGCTAAGGAAAAAGCCATATGATAGCTTTTGATTCAGAAAAGACATTTGACAAAATTCAACACCCATTCATGGTTAAATAGACAAACCAAAAAACCTCTCAGTACACTAAAAATAGATGGGATCTTCCTCAATCTCATAAAGAGGCTCTACCCTCCAAAATCTACAGCTAGCATCACACTTAACATTGAAAGACAATGTTAAGTGCATGTGTATATGCTGCATGCAAGAGACTCATTTCAGATCTAAAGACACACACAGACTAAAAGTGAGGGGATGGAAAAGGGTATTCAATGCAAATGGAAATCAAAAGAAGGCCTGGGTAGCAATAGTTATATCAGACAAAATAGACTTTTAAATAAAGACTGTTACAAGAGACAAAGAAGGGCATTACATAATGATCAATGGATCAATCCAAGAAGAAAGTATAACAATTGTAAATATATATGCACCCAACATATTAACACAAAGCAAATACTAACAGACACAAAGGGAAAAAACAAAAGTAAAAATAGTAGTAGGGGACTTTAACACCCCACTTACATCAATGGACAGATCACCCAGACAGAAAATCAATAAGGAAACACAGGCCTTAAATGACACATTAGGTCAGATGGACTCAATAGCTGTATGTAGGACATTTCATCCAAAAGCAGCAGAATACACATTCTTTTCAAATGCACATGGAACATTCTCCAGGATAGCTCACATCACATTCTTGGTAATTTTTAAGAAAATTGAAAGCACATCAAGCATCTTTTCTGACCACAATGCTGTGAGACTAGAAATCAACTACAAGAAAAAAACTGCCAAAAAACACAAACATATGGAGGCTAAACAATATGCTACTAAACAACCAATGGCTCACTGAAGAAATCAAAGAGGAAATTAAAAAATACCTGAAGACAAATAAAAACATAACGATCCAAAATCTATAGGATGCAGCAAAAGCAGTTGTAAGAAGGAAGTTTATAGTGATACAAGCATACCTCAGGAAATAAGAAAAAAATCTCAAACAACCTAACCTTACACCTAAAGGAGCATAGAAAAAGAAGAACAAAAAAAACCCAAAGTTAGTAGAAGGAAAGAAATCAAAGATCAGAGCAAAAATAAATGAAATAGAGACTTTAAAAACAGTAGAAAAGATCAATGAAACTAAGAGCTGTTTCTTTGAAAAGATAAACAAAATTGATAAACCTTTAGCCATACTCATGAAAGAGAGAGAGAGAAAGCCCAAATTTAAAAAAAAATCAGAAATGAAAAAGGAGAAGTTAAAACCAACACCACAGAAATGCAAAGAATCAGACTGATAAGAATAACTATGCCAAGGTCAATCTAGAAGAAATGGACAAATGTCTGGAGATGTACAATTTCCCAAGACTGAACCAGGAAGAAATAGAAAATATGAAGAGATCAACTACCAGTAATGAAATTGAAACAGTAAAACAAAAACAAATAACTCCCAAAAAACAAAAGTCCAGGACCAGATGGCTTCACAAGTGAATTCTATCAAACATTTAGAGAAGAGTTAACATCTATCCTTCTCAAACTATTCCAAAAAATTGCAGAAGAAGAAATGCTTCTGAATGCATTCTATGGGACTAGCATCACCCCCCCCATACTAAAACCAGACAAAGATACCACAAAAAAAGAAAATTAGGGACTTCCCTGGTGGCGCAGTGGTTAAGAATCTGCCTGCCAATGCAGGGGACACGTGTTTGAGCCCTGGTCCAGGAGGATCCCACATGGTGCGGAGCAACTAAGCCCATGCTCCACAACTACTGAGCCTGTATGCCACAACTACTGAAGCCCACTCGCCTAGAGCCCTGCTCTGCAACAAGAGAAGCCACCGCAATGAGAAGCCCTCACACCACAACGAAGAGTAGCCCCCGCTTACCCTGCAACTAGAGGAAGACCATGTGCAGCAACGGAGACCCAACACAGCCAAAAAAAAAAAAAAAGAATAAATAAATTGTAATAAAAAAGAACATTACAGGCCACTATCACTGATGAACATAGATGCAGAAATCTTCAACAAAATATTAGCAAACCAAATCCAACAATACATTAAAAGGATCATATGCACATAATCAAGTAGGATTTATTCCAGGGATGGAAGAATTTTTCAATATCCTACAAGTCAATCAGTGTGATTCACCACATTCACAAATTGAAGAATAAAAACCATATGATCATCTTAAAAGTTGCAGAAAAAAGCTTTTGATAAACAACATCCATTTATGATAAAAACTCTCCAGAAAGTGAGCATAGAGGGAATATACTCCAACATAGGAAAGGCCATATATGACAAGCCCACAGCTACATCATACTCAACAGTGAAAAGCTGAAAGCATTTCCTCTAAGATCAGGAACAAGACAAGGAGACCCACTCTTGCCACTTTTATTCAGCATAATATTAGAAGTCCTAGCCACAGAAATCAGACAAGAAGAAGAAATAAAAGAAATCCAGATTGGAAAGGAAGAAGTAAAACTGTCACTTTTTGCAGATGACATGATACTATACATAGAAAATCCTAAAGACGCCACCAAAAAACTACTAGAGCTCATCAATGAATTTGGTAAAGTTGCTGGATACAAAATTAATATACAGAAATATGTTGCATTTCCATACACTAACAATAAACTATGAAAGAGAAATTAAGGAAAAATTCAATTTACAATCATATCAAAAAGAATAAAATATCTAGGAATAAACCTACCTAAGGAGGTAAAAGACCTGTACTCAGAAAACTGTAAGATACTGACAAAAGAAATTGAAGACTACACAAACAGATGGAAAGATAAACTGTGTTTATAGAATGGAAGAATTAATATTGTTAAAATGGCAATACTACCCAGGATAATCTACAGATTCCATGCAATACCTATCAAAATACCAAGGGCATTTTTCACAGAAATAGATAAGAAGAAATAAAAGAAATCCAGATTGGAAAGGAAGAAGTAAAACTGTCACTTTTTGCAGATGACATGATACTATACATAGAAAATCCTAAAGACGCCACCAAAAAACTACTAGAGCTCATCAATGAATTTGGTAAAGTTGCTGGATACAAAATTAATATACAGAAATATGTTGCATTTCCATACACTAACAATAAACTATGAAAGAGAAATTAAGGAAAAATTCAATTTACAATCATATCAAAAAGAATAAAATATCTAGGAATAAACCTACCTAAGGAGGTAAAAGACCTGTACTCAGAAAACTGTAAGATACTGACAAAAGAAATTGAAGACTACACAAACAGATGGAAAGATAAACTGTGTTTATAGAATGGAAGAATTAATATTGTTAAAATGGCAATACTACCCAGGATAATCTACAGATTCCATGCAATACCTATCAAAATACCAAGGGCATTTTTCACAGAAATAGAACAAATAATTTTAAAATTTGTATAGAAACACAAAAGACCCTAAATAGCCAAAATAATCTTGAAAAGAAGAACAGAGCTGGAGGAATCATGCTCGCTGACTTCAGACTATACTACAAAGCTACAGTAGTCAAACAGTATGGTATTGGAACTTCCCTGGTGGTCCTGTGGTTAAGACTTCGCCTTCCAATGCAGGGGGCGTGGGTTCAATCTCTGGTCAGGGAGCTAAGATCCCACATGCCTTGTGGCCAAAAAACCAAAACATAAAACAGAAGCAATGTTGTAACAAATTCAATAAAGACTTTAAAAATGGTCCACATCAAAAAAAAAAAAATCTTAGGGCTTCCCTGGTGGCGCAGTGGTTAAGAATCTGCCTGCCGATGCAGGGGACATGGGTTTGAGCCCTGGTCCGGGAAGATCCCACATGCCACGGAGCGACTAAGCCCATGCGCCACAACTACTAAGCCTACGCTCAAGCCCAGAAGCTACAACTACTGAGCCCACAAGCCACAACTACTGAAGCCCGCATGCCTAGAGCCCATGCTCTGCAACAAGAGAAGCCACTGCAATGAGAAGCCCACGTACCACAATGAAGAATAGCCCCCGCTTGCCACAGCTAGAGAAAGCCCGTGCACAGCAACAAAGACCCAATGCAGCCAAAATATAAATAAATAAATAAAAATTTTTTAAAATCTTAAAAAGAAAAAAAGTATGGTATTGGGAGGAAAAAATAAAACAGACACATAGATCAATGGAACAGAATAGAGAGCCCAGAAATAAACCCACACACTGGATTATGGTCAATCTATGACAGAGGGGACAATATACAGTGGAGAAAAGACAGTCTCTTCAGTAAGTGATACTGGGAAATCTGGATACCTACATGTAAAAAAATGAAATCAGAACATTCTCTAGCACCACATACAAAATAAAACTCAAAATGGATTAAAGACCTAAGTGTAAGACTGCAACCATAAAACTCCTAGAAGAAAACATAGGCAGAACACTCTTTGACATTAGTCATAGAAATATTTTTTTGGATCTGTCTCCTAAGGCAAAGGAAAAAACAGTAAATTAAACAAATGGGACCTAATTAAACTTAAAATCTTTTGCATAGCAAAGAAAACCATCAACAAATAAAAAGGCAACCTGAACAGGAGAAAATTTTTGCAAATGATATGACCAATAAGCGGTTAATATCCAATATATATAACAACTCATACAACTCAATATCAAAAAAAAAACAAAACGAACAACCTGATTAAAACATGGGCAGAAGACCTGAATAGACATTTTCCCAAAGAAGACATACAGATGGCCAAAAGGCATATGAAAAGATGCTCAACTTCGCTACTTATTAGAGAAATGCAAATCAAAACCACAATGAGAGAGCACCTCACATCTGTCAGAATAGCTATCATTAAAAAGTCTACAAATAACAAATGTTGGAGAGGATGTGGAGAAAAGGGAACCCTCATACACTGTTGGTGGGAATATAAATTGGTGCAGCCACTGTGGAAAACAGTAGGGAGGTTTCTCAGAAGAACTAAAAATTGGAACTACCATATGATCCAGCGATTCCACTCCTGGGTACATATTAGAAAAAAATGAAAACACTGATTCAAAAAGATACATGCACCCCAATGTTCATAGTAAAATCATTAACAATAGCCAAGATATGGAAGCAACGTAATGCCCATCAACAGATGAATGGATAAAGGTGATGTGGTGTATATATATTATGCCATGTATGTAATATATAGAGGAATGGAATATTACTCATCCATTAAAAAAAAAGAATGCAATTTTACCATTTGCCACAGCAGGGATGGACCTGGAGGGCACAATGCTGAGCGAAATAAGTCAGACACAGAGAAACAAATACTGTATGATGTCACTTCTATGTGGAATCTATAAACTAGTGAATGTAACAAAAAAAGAAACAGACTCACAGAGAAAACAAACTAGTGGTTACCAGTGGGGAGAGGGAAGGGGGGAGGGGTAAAGTAGGGGTAGGGGATTCAGAGGTACAAACTACTATGTATAAAATAAGTAAGCTACAACGATGTATTGTACATCACAGGGAATATAGCCAATATTTTTATCATAACTATAAATGGAATATAACCTTTAAATATTGTGAATCACTACATTGTGTACCTGAAACTTATATAATATTGTACATCAACTATATCTCAATAAATAAATAAAGTTTATATGGGAAGGGAGGAGCCCTAGAATAGCCAAAACCATTTTGAAAAAGAAGAATAAAGGGAAAGAAATCACTTTCTAATGTTAATTCTTACCATTTAGGTGCAGTAATCAAGAGAGCGTGGTACTAGCAGAAGGAAATACACATACATCAGTGGAGCAGAATAGAAAACCTGGAAATAGATCCACACAAATATACCCAATTAATTATTTACAAAGAAGCAAAGGCAATTCAATGGAATAAGAGTAGACTTTACATTAAATGGTGTTGGAGCGATTGGACATCCATCAGCAAAAAATTGAACCTCAACCTAAACTTCACACCTTATATGAAAAACTCAAAAAGGATTATGGATTTAAATGTAAAACACAAAACTATGAAACTTTCAGAGAAGAGTGTAAGGAAAATCTTAAGGATCTAGGATCTGGCCAGAGTTCTTAGACTTGACACCAAAAGTAAAATCCAAAAGAGGAAAAATGGATAAATTGGATTTCATCAAAGTGAAAACTTTTGTTTTGCAAAAGACCTAAAAGGATGGTAAAGACAAATTATAGACTAGCAGAAAATATATACAAATCACATATCCAACAAAGGCCTTATACCTAAAATATATAAAGTCTTGGACTTGCCTGGCTGTCCAGAGGTTAGGACTCTGCTCTTCCACTGCAGGGGCAGGTTCGATCCCTGGTCAGGGAACTAAGATCCTACATGCCGCACGGTGTGGCCAAAAAATTAAAAAGTCTCAAAACTTAAAATTTAAAAAAATCCAATCAAAAATCAGCAAAAGATAGGACATTTCACCAAAGAGGATATACAGATCACATATAAACATATGAAAAGATATTCAACATCATTAGCTGTTAGTGAAATGCAAATTAAAATCACAAGGTATCACTACACAAGTATCAGAATGGTTAAAATGAAAAACAGTGATAATACCAAATGCTGGCAAGGAATCGGACAAACTTCGTTGTTCATACATTGCCCACCAGCACAACCACTCCGGAAAATAGTTAGATTCTTTTGAAACTAAAAATGAACTTACCGTATGACCCAGCATGTGTACTCTTGGGCATTTATCCCAGAGAAATGAAGATTTAGTTTTACACAAGAACTTGTACACAAATATTCATAGTAGCTTTATTTGTAATAGTCCCAAAAGGGAAGCTGCTGGGTGAATAGTTAAACAAACGGTGGTCAATCCATACTATGAAATACTCTTTAACAGCTAAAAACAAGCCATTGATACTCAGAACAACTTGGATGAACCTCAAGGAAATTATGCTGAGTGAGAAAAGCCAGTCTCAAAAGGATACATACCACATGGTTCCATTTATGTAGCATTCATAACTAGCAGTTAATAAAGATGGAGAACAGATTAGTTATTGACAAGGATTAAGAATGGGAGAGAGGATGGGTGTAACTATAAAGGGGTAACATGAAAGAGTCTTTGATGGTACAATTGATTATCTTGATCATGGTGGTGGTTACGCAAGGCTACACATAACAAAATTGTATAGTGCTATATGCACATACAAGTGAGTGCATATATAACTGGTGAAATTGAAAAAGTTTTATGGGTTGTACTGATACCACTTGTTGATTTTCATATAGTTCTATGGTCGCTTAGAATATTAACATTGGGGGAGTTGGTGGAAGGGTGCACAGAACTTCCCTGTACATTTCTTTGCAACTTCCTGTGGATCCATAATTATTTCAAAGTGAAAATTTTTAAAACTTGGATTCTGGGGTTGCATTGGTCATATATTCAAGTAATACGTAACCTCTTTGCCAGGGGTGAATAGGACATGGTAATCTGGTATGCAGTACCATCACAATTATTCCAGTTATCACCAGCGGTATCAAGGAATGAAGTTTAAGGGCAGGCTTTGGAAGACGAAGTATCTGTGGCACTTAAGTCACTGTGACAACAATAGTGCTTATAAAGATTCTAGATTTACCTGGTTTCCTATGGCCCCAGTTAGCATATTTAGAGAAAAAGAGAAAAGTTATAAGCATACAATTAAAACAAGCATGGAGGGACTTCCCTGGCTGTCCAGTAGTAAAGATTCCGGGCTTTCACTGCAGGGGGCACGGGTTTGATCCCTGGTCAGGGAACTAAGATCCCACATGCCATGAGGCATGGCCAAAAAGAACCAAACAAACAGCAACAACAAAAAAAAACCAACAGCCATGGAGAACCAGACCTCTGTGGCAGCTTTGAAGTTGTTCCTCATCTGGTGTCATAGAGAAGGTAAGGGTGAGGAACCTCGATATGACACATTCCCCTCAGATCCTGCCAGCCACTTGGTAGCTGGTTGACTACATTCAGCCCCTCGCATCATGGAGGGTACAATGCTTTGTCCTCACCAGGGATTTACACGTTTTGGGTCTGGATTTGTCTTCCCTGAACTCAGGGCTTCTGATAGTACCACATTTGTGGACTTATGGATGGATTTATCCATCACCATGGAATAGCATTCAACCTCACGTTGACAAGGAGATACATTTTTTGGTAAATGGACATGTGGGCCTTGGGCTCATGCCCACAGACTTCACAAGTTTTACTGTGTGCTCCATAACCCAGAAGCAGGTGGCTGATAGGTGGAATGATCTGCTAGAGTAGTTACGGCACAAATTGGAGAGAGTATGGGTGTGGTACTGCAGGTGCTTTATATACTTTATTTTTTTTCTTTTTTTTGCAGTTTGTAGCCTTTTATTTATTTTTGACTTTTGGCTGCATTGGGTCTTTCTTGCTGCAGGCGGGCTTTCTCTAGTTGCAGTGAGCAGGGCTACTCTTCGTTGCAGTGCTCAGGCTTCTCATTGCGGTGGCTTCTCTTGTTGTGGAGCACGGGCTGTAGGTGCGTGGGCTTCAGTAGTTGTGGCTCACGGGCTCTAGAGCACAGGCTCAGTAGCTGTGGTGCACGGGCTTAGTCGCTCCACAGCATGTGGGATCTTCCCGGTCCAGGGCTCGAACCCATGTCCCCTGCATTAGCAGGCGGATTCTTAACCACTGCGCCACCAGGGAAGCCCGCTTTATATACTTTAGACAGAGACCAGTATGTGGTACCATCTCCCCCATGGCCAGAATGCATAGGTTTGGGAACTAAGGAGTGGAGGTGTGGGTGTTCCCTCTCACTATCATATCCACTAACCCACTTGAAGGATTTTTATTTCCCATCTTTGTGACCCTGGCCTCAGTCTTTTTGGAAGTACCTAAGAGAAGAATGCATACACCAGAATGAATTGGAAGCTGAGACTGCCCTTTTACCTTTTGGGGTTCCTCATGCCACTGGACGAACAGGAAGGGAAAGAGATCATTGTACCTGATGGGATAATTGGTCCTGTTTACTGGGGGAAACTGAGTTTCATGGGAGTGTGCCTCTTACGACTCACTTGCCCAGTAGCCCTGGTCAATGGAAAACTGTGGCAATCTGATAAAGACAGGACCAGCAAGGACTCAAATCTGCCCAGCATTCCTGCTGGCAGAGGGCTATGCAGAAGATGGAATGAGTAACGGAAAAATTAAACTTGATTATCAACATAGGCCTTGTTACCAGATACAGAGGTGGAGACTATAGCAGGTGATTCTTTTTTTAAAATCTCTATTTCTCCTATTATTTTATATGCTGGGTGTGACAAACTAAGGATGCTCTGATAAGTACCCAATTCTAAAACCACTAAGGGACTTGAATATTAGTAAAGATTGATCTCAGAGCCTAGGCTTATCCGCCTTGGAGGATAAAGTGTCCTCAAATGTTAGGGGTGCTAATAGAACATGATCTCTGGATTAGATATTGGGCAATGATTGGGCAAGAGAGAAGAGCAACTGTGAAGTACTGTGACTGGATGGGAAGTAGTGCAGCATGGTTGGTTCTGTTGTCTCAGTAGGACCTTTGGCTCAGTTCTGTTTTTCTCAAGCCAACCATATTCCTAAGCTGACTATAAAAAGAAAGCTCTTGGGAAGGGTGGGCATTTGCCAGGATCAAGGAGTTAAGTGGGTTCCCTGGGTTTGAGGGAGGCTGGTTAATAGAGAGTGTTGTGGAAAGACAAGAGTCCTACCGAAATCACAGGGTATGAGCCTTGAAAACCAGTCATCGCCCTGGATGACGTTCATCCCAAAGCTGATTCTCCCCAGGCTTCCTTCTGTGCCTGCTATTCCAACCAGTTCTTTCTCGTTGGCCAGGGTTATGTTCCACGTAGTGGGTTCCTTCTTTCTCAGCTCATCTTCTAAGCAATGGAATGGTCCCTAAGGTAAATCGGGATATTACTAGATGCATATCGCTGAGCTACTATAACTTCCCCCAAATGTCCAGAGAGTGGAAGTCTCTCCTCACCACCTGGGCTAGCCCTTGTACTAGAATCACCATCTCCAGTAATCATATGTTCCAGTTCCCCTTCTCCTCTAATCCTCACCTAGAGCCTCTCTTGCATGAGTCTTGGTGAGGATTTCCATGCAGGGGTACATCTTCTTGACCTGCAAGACTCTCTCTCCTGCCATCTGGTAGTTATGCTGCTTTGATCAAGGACTATCTTTCACCACTTTGTTGGGTTTATGTAAATACTTCTACTGTTAGAACCATAAATGCTTCTGCTATGGTCTGAATGTTCGTGGCCCCCAAAATTCATATGCTGACATCCTAACCCCTAAAGGTGATGCTATTAGTAGGTAGGACCTTTGGGAGGTGTTTAAATCATGAGAGTGGAGCCCTCATGAATAGGATTAGTGCTTTTTAAAGAGGCTCCAGAGATATTCCTAGCCTCCTTCTATCACGTGAGGACACAATGAGAAGTCTGTGACCCCGAGAAGAGAACTTACTCAACCATGCGGGCGCCCTGATGTGAGACTTCCAGCCTCCAGACTGCGAGTAAAACTTTCTAATTATGAACCACCCAGTCTACGTTATTTCGTTATAGCAGCCTGAACGAACTAAGACAGCTTATAACATTTTTACAGATGTTAGAGGCCATAAATATTATTTGTGGTTTCATTTCTAAAGTTTTAATTTTATGAAATTAAATAATAGCTACACATTCCAATAGTAATGATAATAAAACAATAACTAGCTAATATTTACTGAATGCTCACTATACACCAGGCAGATATAATGTTTGTAAAGCACTGTGTCAGAGTTCTCTGGAGAAACAGAACCAGTAGGATATAAATACAAATACATAGAAAGAAATTTATTATGAACGATTGGCACTTGCATTTAACGGAGGCTGAGAAGTCCCATGACCTGCCGTCTGCAAGCTGGCGGCCCAGAAAAGCCAGTGGTGCAGTTCCAGTCCTAAGCCAAAGGCCCGAGAACCAGGAAGGAGTGGGGCGGGGTGGGAGTGGGGGTTGCTGATGGTGTAAGTCCTGATCTGAGAAGGCCCGAGAACCAGGAGTGCCGGTGTCTGAGGGCAGGAGAAGATGGATGTCCCAGCTCAAGCAGAGAACATATCTGCCCTTCCTCTGCCTTACTGTTCTAATCGGTCTACTCAGTCCCTCAATGGATTGGGTGATACCCACCTGCATTGGTGAGGGTGATCTTTACTTAGCCTACCGATTCAAATGCTAATCTCTTCCAGAAACAACCTCACAGACACCCAGAAATAATGTTTTACCAGCTATCCGGGCATCTCTTAGCCCAGTCATGTTGACACATAACAGTTAATCATCACAAGCACTTGTCCCATGAGGTAGATGTTCCTATAGTATCCATTTTACAGACAAGGAGACCAAGGTGTCAGGAAAGTAGGCTATCATGCCCAAGGCTATACAGCTAGAAGGTGAAGAGTGAAGGTTTGAATCCAGGTAGTCTGACTCCAGAGACATCCTTTTACACTGGTGCCATTGTCCTTTTCTTGTCCTACTGGTTTTACAGTTTTTAGCTGAATATTATCTCCCTCACCTTCTCTCCCTCCCCCAAATGCTCTCTTTTGCCACTTCAAGCCAATCTCCAGACAAACATAGTCTTCTCAGTCCTTGTGAAATGTACACCCTCTGGATTCAAGAGTGCATTCACCTGGCATTTAAGGTTAGGATCCAAAGGGCCAAAGCCTGTGCTTTGACACTACCTAGATCAGTGTTTCCTGGTCTTTGGTCCATATAAGAATAACTGGGGAGTTTTTAAAAGCCAGATTCCTGGGCCTTTTGCAGAGATTTTGATTCAGGAGGCCTAGGAGTACAGAGGAACCCAGGTGTCTCCATCTTTTACAAGAAGCTTCCAACGCAGGAAACCCTCAGATCGAGCACACGTTAAGAAATGCCGATGAGTCAAATATTCACTTCTCTAGGTGTCCTTTCTTTTCCAAAATCTCAGCCTTCAGGCAAGGAAGACACACTGAAAATGCCCACAGTTTGTTGCCCTCTTAAGTCCTGGAACTCTTCTTTAGGCCTTTCCTGGTGGTGTCTCCCCAGATAGCCACAGGAGTCCTTTGGTATGTAAGCTTCAGAATTATTGGGTGTTTACTAAGTGTTATCATGGTAGATTCTCAGGAAGGTCCCTTTCATGGAAAATTGAAACCTTCTGACATTACCATAAGTTTTTCTCCTCAGCGTAAGCAGATGAGATGACAGAGCGTGAACAGGATCTGTGGTTCTTAGCAAGCGTGGCGGAGATCTGTGTGGCTGAGAAGGTGGAAGTGTTTACAGAGTCTCTCTTCTGTTAAAATCTGTTGCTGCTTTTCTTCTTTCTTTCTGTTTTCTATTGTCACTTGGTGTCTCAGTGAGGCTGGAGAGCTGACTCTCCTTTTCTACACCGAAACAACAAGCAGTAAAAGTGGTCTGAACACCAGCTCTTTGCAATAATGGTCTGGCTGCCGTTGTCAGAGGTTTGGTGCATTAGTTTCCTATGGCTGCTCTAACCAATTGTTACAGTTGTGGCGGTTAAAACAACAAAATGTATTCTTTCACAGTTGTGGAGGCCGGAAGTCCAAGCTCAAGGTGTCAGCAGGGCCATGCTCCTTCCGGAGGCTTTGGGGGAAAATCTGTTCTTATCTCTTGTAGCTTCTGGTGACTGCCTGGCATTCCTTGACTTGTGGCCCCATCACTCCAATCTCTGCCTTCATCTTCACATCACCTTCTCTGTGTGCACCTGCCCTTCTCCTGCTGCCTCTTTCTTATAAGGATACACGTGATTGCATTTAGAGCCCACTGGGATAATCCAGGATAAACTCCCCCTCTCAAGATCCTTATTACGGAAAAAAAAAAAAAAAAAAAAAAAAAAAAAGATCCTTAACTTAATCACATGTTTTGCCATGTAAAGTAATATTCACAGGTCCTGGAGATTAGGAAATGAATATATCTTTGTGGAGGCACTTTTCTGACTTGGCTGTGGAAAGTAGGCACCCTCTGTTGTTAGCCCTCAAAGATCGAGCAAGGCGAGGCCACCCCTTGGCCCTGGACAATCCAGTCAATTGACGAATCTCACCTTCAGCAGAGGGCAGGAACAGAGTGGACATCTCTGCATTTGATAGGAAATAAAAGATAAATAAAATATTTTGAGCAGCCTCTGTATCCTGATATGTTGTAATTGCTTAACTTGCTGTGATTAAAAAAAAAAAAAATCCCTATCCAGGCCAGAAAAGGGAGGCACCCTTGATTTTGGAAAACCTTAAAATAGTGTTTTACACTACATGCATTTTATTCTCATTTTATCCTCGCTGCAAACTGTGATTGTATTCATCTTACAGATGAGGAAACTAAGGCTCAGAGATAATAACTCTGTCAATAGTCATATGGTAACTGGGAGCTAACACTGTTACCATCCCCACTTTCTGTTCCCGGTACACCTGACCCACTGGCTTCCTCTGCCCAGTGGTCCGAGAAGACCTGAGCTCATAGAAGCAAAAATAGGTTGACCTTGAAGATTCAAATAATTTTTCCTTAAATTACCTAAGCTGGGAAGGGTTCTACTCATTTACTTTCTTTCCCAGAGGAGAAACCAAACTGTACCATCTTATGGAAAACCCAAACGAACTTTTTGGCCAACCCAATACAAGAAGATGTATAAATTCTGCATGTCAGCCAGGCTATCTATGGAGTAGAATTCATCTTTAGAGACTTCCTGAGCTGAAGCTGAGTGACTGCCCATTTAGTACCTTCAGCTAGAGATCCTGACTTTGACATGGTTATGGTCTATGAGGGTCATCATGTATCATTGTTCAGGGCACTACCTGTGCAACTGTACGTGGCAGCCCAGTTGGTTATTCTCTCATCCCAAATAAGGGATGGATCCCAGCCCACAAAAATCCCCCTGACAACAACACACACCCGTAGACCTTACTTTACCCTCTGAGGACGTTTTCCCGGTTACATCAAAGCTCTAAGTACTGTTAAGACTCCGTGCTTCCACTGCAGGAGAGCATGGGTTGAATCCCTGGTCAGGGAACTAAGATCCCACATGCCACCCCATGTGGCCAAAAAAAAAAAAAAAAAAAGCTCCTAAGTCCTCACATTCTCCACTCCTCCACTTCTTTGCTTCTTTCCTGGTCTGATTCCAACCACAGTTCCAAAGCAGAGAGGATAGGCAGAAACATAAGACACTAGTGGTGCTTAATATACCTTGAAAGTCATAGCCAAGGATCTTTTATAGCAAGAAACAGAATTATGCTTCAGGGACTTCCCTTGTGGCACAGTGGGTAGGAGTCCTCCTGCAAACATGGGGGACATGGGTTCGATCACTGGTCCAGGACAATCCCACATGCCACGGAGCAACTAAGCCCGTGCGCCACAACTACTGAGCCTGCGCTCTGGAGCCCGCGAGCCACAAGTACTGAGCCCGCGCGCCTAGAGCCAGTGCTCCGCAATAAGAGAAGCCACCGCAATGAGAAGCCTGTGCACCACAACGAAGAGTAGCCCCCGCTCGCCACAACTAGAGAAAGCTGGCGTGCAGCAACGAAGACCCAACACAGCCAAAAATAAATAAAAATTAAATCTTAAAAAAAGAAAAAAAAAAGAATTATGCTTCAAATTACCCTAATCAAGATGTGGAGGGATTCATTATAAAGACACTAGATACAGTTGGATTCTTGGCTACTAGCAATAGCAACCAAACCTGGGCATCTGAATCAAGAGAGTTACAGGGGAGCTTTGGGGGCTCACAAAATGGAGGGAAGTTGGCAGTCTTGGCTTGGGAAAGAAATAGAACTCAGGGCAGCAGGAGTCACGGCTGTGATCCTTTGTCCTACAGCAGGAGAAGGCTGGTCATTTGCTGTCACTGCAGCTGCCATGTCTGACTTCCTGAAGCTCCCAAGGACTTACTTCCAGTCCTGGGAGAGAGTGTCCATCTGGCTGAGCCTGGGCCACACTGCACAGTGACAGGGAGCGAGAGGCCCTGGCTCTGAAGTTTCTAGAGAGGAAAGCACTTCTGCTCCCTGCGAACACTTACGAGGAGTGGTGAGAGGGTGTTTTAGGAAGGAGAGGTTGAAAGCTGGGAGCCTAAAACGACGAATATTCACCTCCAAGGCCATCTCAGAATTCATGGGCAGAAAGAATCATGAGGGATGGGATCCAGAAACAACTAGAAGGGTCTCTTTCTCTCTGTTCCCTCCCCTCTCCCCCATCATCTCTTTTTCTCTGACTGCAGAACTTTCTCCACTTCTCCCTGCATGGAGCTCTTTCTGAGGCTCCATTTTATTCATCTGAGCTCCAGCCACACACAGGAGCTAGCATCTCAGTTCCAGTTCCAAATTCTTGGGAAAGATCATCGAATTGCTTCAGCTTGAATCTGGTGTCTTTCCCTGTCTCCAGGGGGTTGGTCTCAGAGAACATCATTCTTTTAAATAGAGAAGACACCCCAAACATGTTCTATATATTGAGGAATAAAGTTGGGGGGCATTCCCACTAGGGGTTCATATCTGTATAGATGTGGCTATGCATAAAAAGTTTGAAGAGGACTTGCTACATGAATAAACAGTGTAGAGAAGTTGCAAAGGGGATGTTTAACCTATAAAGAAAACTGATTCTTGTCAAATCACTTTAGTCACATTGTATTTGCAAGCAGCTAAGTGTTTCTTGGATCCAGTTTTAGCTCGGCCTTACAGCAGGTTCATGTTACTTTATGCATTTGAATAGAGCCAAACTGTACTTCTTTAAAAATAGAACATAATTTGGACTTTCCCTAGATCAACAGGGCCTCTTGCCCTTCTCAATGAGATCAAGTTTTACTCCCTATTTGGTACCCTTCTCTAAAACTGGAATCTGGCAAACTCCTGCCACATACGAGGCACCCTATAAACCTTGGTTGAATGAATGAATGAATGAATCAGCCAATTACTCCATCCAAAGGTTTTTTCTCCAGCAACACATAAAGGCCAAGTTCAGCAGCAAGAAGCTTGATCTACTCCACCTGCTTACAGAACATCCCTCCCAGTTCCTCCCAGCTTTCCTTCATTCCATCTCCACTTTCATCACCTTGGGCCAAGTCACCACCATGTCTCACTTTGACCCTCTGCTATAGCTTCTAACTGGCCTCTTCACCTCCACTCTGGCCCCTTGCACCCCATTCCCCCCAAAGCAGCCAGAGATGCTGAAAAGTAAACCAGATCCTGTCATCCCTCTGGACCTGGCGGGCCCTAGGCAGCTTCCCACAGGCCCTGTGTGGTTCTCTTCATCTCCTCCAACACTCCCTCCCCCTAATCTGCACTCCAGTCAGGATGTTCTTTCTTCCTGGACTCTTCCCAGGACCGTGACCCAGAGCATTTCCTTCCTTCTCTTGAGAAGCCTCTTGTCCTCTGCCCCAACCTCAGTCTTGCCCAGTAAACTCCTAACTGGCCTTCAGATCTCATCTCAAATTACCTCTCACTGTCCGGGGATGAGATGAGGGCTCCCTACTATCTGCTCTCACACACCACCATTTTCTATCCTTTATTGTACTTATTGTACTGGTGTAAGATTAGCTTGATTACTCGATAAGCGTCAGTTTCCCCCACTGAAGTGGAAACTCCGTGAGGTCAAGGACTATATTAATTTTCTCAGGCTGCCGTAACAAAATACCACAAACTGGGTGACTTAAACGACAGAAATTGGTTTTCTCACAGTTCTGGAGGCTAGAAGTCCAAGATCAACCTGTCAGTCAGCAGGTCTGGTCTCTGTTGAGACCTCTCTCCTGGGCTTGCAGACGGCCCCCTCCTTGTGGTGTCCGTGCGTGGTCTTTCCTCTGTGTGCATGCTTCCCCGGTGTCTCTTCATGTATCCAAATTTCCTCTTCTTACAAGAACCTGTCAGGTTGTATTAGATTAGAGCCTACTCTGACAGTCTCATTTTAACTTAGTGACCTTAACTGGGGTTAGTGCTTCAATGTACAGATTTTGGGAGAACACAATTCAGCCCATAACGGGGACCATGTCACTTATGTTCACCGTTGTGTCCCTGTCACCCAGGACAGTGCTTGGCATGTTGTAGGGCTCCATACATACCTGTTAAATGAATGATTAAATTTAAGCCCCCTCATTTTACTTTTCCCCCAACCACGTATTGTGCTAGAGGCAAAGAAGAGGCACGTGATTGCAGCCGGAGAACTATAAGTGACCACAGTGTCTGCTATTCTGATCTTAAAATCACAGACCTTTGGGGGAGTGTTGCTACCTCCTGGTACCTTCATATAAGGCAAAGCGAGCCCCCTGTCAGCAGCTGACCCTTCCTGCGCTGGGAGTGTGTGCTACCCCCATGGGCTGCTGGGGGAGAAGTTTTGCTGACAGCTGACAAGTTTTGCTGACAGCACACCCACACCCATCCAAGTGGCCCACTTTAGAAGGTGAGTCACCCATCTGCTGGGAGTGGGTCCACACAGCTCCCGGAAAGCAGTTTAGCAACAGGTACTAGGCCCTAAAAAAAAGGCATGTCCTGTGCCCTTATAATTCCAAAGCTAGGAATCCCATCTGAGAAACAAGCAGAGGGGGGCTCAAGATGGGTTTATATCCCAGTTTTTATATAAAAAATGATTTCTCACTACTCTGATGATAAGAAACTGGGAAGAGCCTAAATGTGCAGCAATGGGAGAAAGCTTTGAGAATTTAAGACATTCATATGATAGAAATTTAGGTAGCTGTTGAAAAAAATTGTTTATAAAGAATTTTTAATGATGCAAGAAAATGGTACATGAAAAAGCAGGACACAGAACTGCACAGACACTCTGATCTCAGGTGTACAATAAAGACTAATTTACGTACATACATGCATGCAATTCACAGGAAAAAATCTGGGCTGGTAAATAAACAAACTTTAATACTGTATTTTTCAGACTCAGTGATTTCTTTCTTTTATGATTTTGTGTTAAAAGTGGCATGTGTTGTTTTTATAACCAGAGAAGAGCGGTACAAAGTTTTTAAGGCAGCCGGCGCTGCCCGTCAATGAAATTCCTCAGCTCTGGTCTTCTCTCGCGAAAGCGCCGGCCCCGCGCCTGCTCCCCAGCGCGTCCCCGGGGCGGCCCGGCCGGCTGGCTCCGAGGGGGAGCGCTGGAATCCCCGCGGCCGGAGGAGGCGACGGGCTTGGCGTTGCGCACACTGCCGGAGGTGGAAGGTCAGGGGAGGGACAAAGCCCTTCTCCCGTGCAGGAGCGAGATCTGAACTGCGCTGGGCGCCCGGACCCCTGGTCCAGCCCTCAGCCCTCGCGGCCGCCGCCCAGTCCGCTGTTCCACCGCCAGGTGCAAAATGCCGTGTCATTGGGAGAGTCTGCGGCCGGAGCATTGAATTACAGCTTAGCCGAACCCGGGTAGGGCGGCGGGGGTGGAAGGTGAGCAGAAGCCCCTGTTCTCCTCGGAGCACCCGCTGACAAGCGGGAGGAGCGCAGCCGGGGCGCGGACCGAGTGGAACCCACTGAAGCAGCCCGGGACTGGCCTGTTCCTCTTTAAGAGCCGCTGCTCTGAGCCGGGAGCCAGTGATCCAAGCCGTTCTCCCTCCGCCAGCTCTCTCCAGTGAGGGAACCCACGAGCTGCGCCTCGACCGTCCCCGACCTCCCCCAGCCCTCTCCGCGCCCTGGGCGCACTGGGCCCTGACTCCCCGCCAGTCATGCTGAGGGTCTTCATCCTCTACGCCGAGAACGTCCACACCCCGGACTCCGACATCAGCGATGCCTACTGCTCTGCGGTGTTTGCAGGTAGGAGGGGCCCGCGATCCCTCCCGGGAGGGGAGGATGGGGTCGGAGAGGAGACGCCGCGGCTCTCCATCCCGGAGAGCACTGGGACGTGAGAGGCCAGACTCCTCGCCCAGACCAGATTGACTTTGAGTGTTGCAAAAACACACACCCTCGGAGAGAGGCGACTCAGAGGGAAATTGAGGCAAGAGGGAGAGGTGGCTGAGCGGCCTGGAAGCTGAGCCCAGGTTGGGGCTAAGAGGGGCCTGGAAGACGGGGCCAGCATCTTTCCTCGCACTCTCAGGATCTCTTAAAAGAGGCCTTTCCAGGTTGTGTGCTGCAAAGCGTTTTACTGCAGGGCTCCCTGCCTCTCCCCGGAAGACTGGT
>NW_020174420.1:1351627-1420402 GCF_003031525.2 Neophocaena asiaeorientalis asiaeorientalis | reverse complement strand
TCGCTCTCTATTACAGGCTGGGCCGGCAGGCAGGCGGCCACTGGGGGCAGAGGCATCGCCCATCGGTCCAGGGATCCTACCCTTGCTTTGGGTACAGGATGCGGGAAATTTAGCATGTTGGGGGTGGTAGCTCCATCATCAGATTGAAGCTACCTTGAGCAGGGGAGCCTGCTCCCCTATCAGATTGAGACCTCCCACAGGAAGGTCTTTTCATGGTGATGAACGGACTACTCCAGGAGGTGACGGCAGGGCCCTGTCTGCTTCTCTGCGGAGCCCCTCTGGGTGGAGCCAGAGCTGGGGTCTACACAGCTGGGCCTGTGGGTTTGGAGCCATACTGAGGGAGAAGGACCAGAGGGCAGGAGTGTGGGAGCCCACCTCCCCACCCACCCTGTGGGTTCACTCTCAGCCTCTGTTAGTTACCTGTCATTCCCTTTCTACCCCGGAGATCTGGCTACATCCCAGGCCTCTGGCAATCATAGCATCGGCTGGTCCCTGGCCATCCAGCAGACATTCCCTTTCAGTTTCACAAGCTCCTGGATCTACCTGTTCCCAGACGTCCGTGTGCCCATGTGTTCCTGGACACATGCACACCTGAAGTGCATGTGACACCTGCAAGTTCCAAGGAGTAGAAACTCACAGAACGCAGGCATGTGTCCATAGCAACGTACACACACACACACACACACACACACACACACACACACACATTCCTGGGTGTGAGATTTTGGGTTTCTCGAGGAGGAGTCGCTGAATGGGCCCTTGGCCTGGAAAGAAGTGTGCCCCAAAGGGGGTAGAAGGAGTGGGAGGTGACACTCCAGCTGTGCTCTTTTCCTAACGCGTTGCTTTGACCTGTTCTGACCAGTTTCCCACAGTTGCCTTCAGAAATGAGCTTTATCAAGGTGTTTCCAGGAGGAGAACGAGGGCACCAATCGGGGGCCTCCACGCTTCCTCTGAAACCTTGGCTCTGGGCAGGCCAGGCCAGTGGTTCATCTGCATGGCCCGGACTAGCAGCCTGGCTGAGGGCCCTGGGCTGAGAGCTGCAGAGCTGCAGACCTCCAGGGAGCACCATTCACTCTGTAAATAGCCCCCTGGCTGAGGGGAGGAAGGATACATTGCTGCCAGAGGGAAAACAGGCACCCTGTGCTTTAAGCAGCCACTCCCGCCCCAGCACCCCTCGCCTGGCACAGGGCCCCCTGAGGGCTGAGCACCCTCTGGAGCTGTCCAGTGCACAAATGAAATGCAAGAAGGGTCACCTTGGAGCCCCCGCCTCTGTTCTCAGGGGTCTTGTCTCCTCTGGCATCCACTCAGCCTGAACCAGATTTTCCCCCACCTTCTCTGACCACACCCCCAGCTCCCAACACCTCCCTGCAGGACAACACACTTGACTCAGCTTTCATGGCGCCTCTACCCAGACCAAGCTCAGAACCCTAGTAAGAGAAAGGAAAGAATGAATAATGAAAGGGGAAGAAGCACTTTCTCACCCCAGAAGTGCTTTACCTAGAGGAAATCCTATTGGTGCGGCTCCTCTCCTGTCGTCATGGAGCAATTGCCCCATCCTGCATCCTCGCCCTGACTGAGCCCTTCCCCCCATTTGTCTGTCTGCTGTCAGTCTGCAGTCCTCCCCTTTGCCTGCAGCCTGGCTCCTCTGGGTGGGCTCCCCCTTCCCTGGCGATGAACGAGGTACACTGTGCTGACTGGGAGGGTCCCCAGCCTTCGCAGGGGGCCTTCTGGATCGCCCCCGCTCCCAGCCATCACAGTCACTGCCAAGCAGTCATGCGGAGCGCAGGCCCTCCCTCCCCCACCCCTGGCCACAGTCCACCTCCTGCGTGTTGGCCAAGCTCTTCACTCATGTCCAAATTTGGCCTCCCTGCGGCATTCAGGCCTGCTCACCCTCCTTATCCCGACCAGGGCCAGGTTGGTGAATGATTATGCAGAAGGCTGTGTCTCAGGGACACACTCCTCAGAGCAGAACACCCTTCTGGGAAGGCTTCCCGCACCAGCTGGCCTGGACCTGGCTTTCCCAGACCTTCTGGTTTTAGGGCCCATAGACCTCCTCCTTTGGTTACCTATTTGTAATATCTCATAATTTCACAGGTGCCTCCGCGCACGCATAACTTCATTTCCTGCTCACGGTAGCTTTGTAAGGCCAGTGGGCAGGGATATCATCCCCTTTTACAGATGAGCAGATAGGCCCAGAGAAGCGCAGGGGCCCGACCAAGGTCACACAGTGGCCAAAGCACCCCTCCCACCCCCATCATCACGCCCTCTGTTGTTCTCAGCGTCCATGCTCATGAATAAGAAAGTGCTTTGGAAAGCATACCGCGCACTGCCCACACATGAGGCGCCCTGGGCCTGAGCCAGAACAGGGGAGGGCTGTGCGTGGGGTACCCAGCATGGGCTGAGTCAGAGTCGGGGGGAGTGCAAGGCTGCAGGGAGGGCAGTGTATGACGAATGACCCGGAGATGCAGGATTCCAATTTTGAAAAGTATATTCATCGCACGCAGAGAGAATGGTCATTCATTAAGCACAATGTACCATTCTCCGGTGCCGTTTCTTCAAAACCCCACAACGGTCCCATGAGATATATTTAACTGATACTGTGCTTACTAGGTGTAAGCGCTGTTCTAAATAGAGCTCACTTACTATGAGTTCTATCGTGTTCAAGTTGTAATTTGTACCAGGCCCTTATATATAGACGCTTACTCCTCCTATCAACCACATAGGGTGGCGACCATGATCACCCCCATTCTACACCAAGAAGAGGTTAAGTCATACACTAGTAATTAGTGGAATCAGGATTCAGGCCCACACACTCTGGCTCCAGAACCCGTCTTTAACTGCTCTACCATTTCCCTCTGGTCTTAGCTCTGATTTATAAGAGACAAGCAGTAAAAGGTGGAGGGGCAGGACCCAGGTCTGGCTCACACCCCAGAGACCAGTCTCAGTCTGCACTGTGGCCCCCTCACACCCTGCCTTATCTCACACATTGTCCCTGCTGCCACCCGCTCTCGTTCGCCCTCGGGCCCTGACATCCCCACTCTCATTCTCTGGTCTGGAGGATGCTTTCTCATTTCAGAGGGGTCTCTGCCCCTCTGCATCACCCTCTCTGCATCTCATAGGACCAGTCACCTGTTGGCCCTCTGGGCAGTACTCTTGTGCTAGGCCATCTCAAGGCCTCTGCTAGGCCTGTGATGGCTGTTCAGGGACTGATAAGCTATGGCTAGGGGCATGCATCATGTAGCACTGAGGTGGGCAGCCTGCAGTGGGTGTGGCAGGCACTTGGGGGCCTCTGGAAAAGGGGTACTGTAAGCATAGGCCCCAAGCTTAGCCAATCCAGTGGGGTGGAGGGGCTCAGGGGTGCAGATAGCTGGCAGCCTTGGTCACATTCCAGTGGGATGAGAGCACTGAACAAGAATGAAAGGACGGTAGCTGAGAGTGTTGGCTGTGGACCCAGACTGCCTGGGACCTTGGACTTGGAATCCCAGCACTGTCATTTTCCAGCTGTGTGTCTTAGGACAAGTTACTTAACCTCTCTGTGTCTCAGTTTCCTCATCTATAAAGTGTTGATAATAATAGTACCTGCTCTGGAGGGATGATTCTGAAGAGTTTATGTGTTAATCCACATAATACACTTTGAATAGTGCCTGGCACTTAAATACATGTTAACTATTATTATATATGTTTATATATGTATTTATTATAACTATTACTATGGTTAACATGTATTGTACATGTACTGAGAAATCACTGCACACATCCAAAAGGCCTTTCACTATCTTTTTGGCCTGGTCCGGCCTATCACCAGCTCTGTTGGTTCATCTACTGTCCTACCAGACTGGGCACAATGTGCTGAGAAGTGAGTGGCCATCCCCTCGGCCCCAAGGGACCCTGGTCCTGTCTCCTCTGGCTGCTCCCCCCGCACCCCCCGGAGCAGTCCCTTCTGAGGCCAAGACATATGTCCACTTGCCTGCCGGCTGGCTGTGACCCTCACCATCGGGCTAGATCTTTCTTGGAAAAGTGACTCCCTGAGCCCACAGACCTTCTCAGTCCCTCTCCCCAGGCCAAAATCTGTTTCTTTCTTTTCTTTTTTTTTTTTACATCTTTATTGGAGTATAATTGCTTTACAATGGTGTGTTAGTTTCTGCTTTATAACAAAGTGAATCAGTTATACATATACATAGGTTCCCATATCTCTTCCCTCTTGCGTCTCCCTCCCTCCCACCCTCCCTATCCCACCCCTATTTCTTTCTTTACTTCCTGCATGCTGGTCTCTTTCCAGATTGGTTCATTAGGCTGAAATGTTAGCAAGAAGAGCACTAACGTCTATTGTGCACCTACTGTGTACCAGGTAGGCACTGGCCTGGAAACTTTAGTGCTTGCGGTAATCTTCCTAACAGCTCTGTGAAGTAGCATTCTCTCCATTTCACAGAAGTGGAAACAGACTCTGAAAGGTCAAATCTCACGTCCTGGGACACATGGCTAGAAAAGGGTGCACTGGGATGGACGCAGGGCCATCTGATTGTTCCTGCTGTGGGAGAGTTCTTCCCAGGCAGTCGGTCACATGACCATGGCCATAACCAGAATCACTGCTGTATGTGCAGTCTACACCCCGACACCCCAGGTAGTCATGTGACTGCCTCTCTAATCCCAGCTGGTCGGATTGGGATATCCTTGGGACACGAATTCTTCAATGAATGTGAGCGGGGAGGGCAGAAGGAGGCATTGGACCATCCTTACTCCTGTAAGTTTTTGGACTTTGGCAAATGTGCCCTGAGGAATCCTGTAAGCTCACATGCGGTGTGTTCGTCTCCAGGTTGGTGTTATTGGAAGCAGAGGGCAAGGTTTATTTGCTTCCTGGATTCCCCATGTCAGGCCTTGGGGAAAAAACAAGGCCCCAGACATTAGGAGAACTGAGCCAGAGGAGGCCAACTCCAAGAGCAAGAAGGGGCTCTCCTTGAAGTATCTCCTCCTTGACTGGCAGGGAGGAAGGACCGCATCTAGGTGACAGAAGAGGGTCACAAACCCACATGCCCATGGGAGCATGGCAGGTGGCGTAACTAAGGCCAGAGGGAGAAGCGCGTGCGTATTGGGTGAGTGGTAGCGAGTAGGGCGAGCCGAGATGCATGCTCCCGGCTGCAGGTGCCAGAGAGTCAGTGTTAGGCAGAAAAGTAGGGATCATGTGCCAGCTTCTCTGATTTTTCAAGGGATGCTATAAATCCAGATCTCCTTATGTTTAAAGTACAATTTTGTTATAAAACATTGTGTTGATCAAAGACAGCAGGTCTATGTGCTGGATGTGTCCCAGGGGACACCAGTGGCAGCATCTCATGGTGTTTTGTTTAATCTGGGAGACCTTGGTTCTTGGACTCTCCAGGGAACGGGCAGCCAGTCTCCTCTCACTTGAGATAATTAGTCAGCACCTATCCATGACTACACCGATGGGGTAACAGGGGAGAGCTTTAGTCCCCTCCCCCCCTTACCTCTTTTAGCTCTGAAATGTCTGTTGCGCTTAACATGAAATTGTAAGTAAAAACTGGGCTTGGTATGCAAATTCAGCTTCAAAGCAGGTCCCCTTGAGGCAGGAGATAGATGAGCCCCAGGCTAAGCAGCTGGAGTTTGTCCCCTGTGGACAGATACTCCAAAACTGCAGGAGGGAGGAGAAGCTAAGCCCTGCCCAGATAAGGGATAAAAGACCACATATTCCTCATTCTCAGAAGTCAAGGAGACCTTCCCAACTACACAAACACAGAAAAGCTCCTTGGAGGTCAAAAAGGGAGGGGGCGCCAGCCCATAGTAAGTGATGTCAACATAGGCCTATTCTCTAGAATCCATCTTGGCTAAGAGAGGCGCGCACACAGAGAGGAGGACGCTGAGATATACCAAATATGGACTCAGAACCAGCAAAGCAAGATGACTGGCCAAAGGAAACCCAGAAGAAATGCCCCATAAAAGTCATTCAAACTACCACAACGGCGCGACTCTCTCTCTGAGCCCGCCCGTGTGTCTACCCACACGTACTCTTTTTCCTCCTAATAAACACTTTTCTTGTTTCACTACTTTCTGTTTTTTTGTGGAAATTCATTTTCTTGTCACTGGCCACTGGTCTAGTGGCTAGGATTCAGTGCTCTCACTGCCGTGGCCTGACTTCAATCTCTGGCCGGGAGCTGAAATCCTGCTTCAAGCCGCTGCAGGCCGAGGACACCCGAGACCACCCTTACCCACTTGCTACCCAACAGTGGCTCCTAAGCTGGCCTGGTCACCTTTGCAGTGGGGCTGGAGTTTTCCGGGATGCCGAGGAGCTGCCCTTACCTGGGGCCTTAGGTAGGATGCAGACCTGGCTGTTGGTTAGCGAGCCCTAACTGATGGTGGGGGGCACGATGGTCTCTCTCACTCACATAATGGTTGATGTGTAGGCAGCCCAGGCTGGTAAAGTTCTGACCCACAGGGCTGTCCAGGCCCCGGATCCTTTCTGTCTTGTTTCTCTGCTACCCCCCGTGGTCCCTTTGACAACATGGTTGGTGTGCTGGATATCGTACTTGGCTCTCCAGTGTCCCTTCCACACCATGATAAGGCTAAGCCAGTGGTTCTCAAAGAGGATAGCACTGTCCCCTTGGGGGAATTTTGGATATGATGATTTGGGATATGTTTTCACTGCAGCCTGGGCAGGACACACATAGCCCTTCTGCTCATATCGCATCGGTCATCACCTGGTTTCCTGGCCACATCTAGCTCTGAGGGAGTTCTGGGAAATGTAGTCTATTTATGTGGGTGACCATGCTTCCAGGTCAATCTCCTTGGAACATTTCTATGGCAGGAGGGGAGAACATCTTTTTTTTTTTGCGGTACGTGGGCCTCTCACTGTTGCGGCCTCTCCCGTTGCGGAGCACAGGCTCCAGACGCGCAGGCTCAGCGGCCATGGCTCATGGGCCTAGCCGCTCCGCGGCATGTGAGATCTTCCTGGACTGGGGCACGAACCCGTGTCCCCTACATCGGCAGGCGGACTCGCAACCACTGTGCCACCTGGGAAGCCCCGGAAGAACATCTTTGAGGCGGACAAATTGAGGTCTCAGCACACTGTCCGCAAGAGCTGCATTCCTGTTGCAAGTCCCCTTGGGAGGAAGCCCCCTTGAGCACCAGGCCCCAGGATGACATCTCCAAGGGAAGAGTCAGCCATCCTATCAGGGAGAAGTGAAGGGCAGCCAGGCTGGGAAGTTGGAAGTTGGGATGGGAAAAGAGGCCTCAGGAAGTGTCCAGGGCTCAGGCCACCAGCTGCTGCTTTTCTAGTGTACTGAGCAGGTGTGTGGAGACCCTGTTCCTTGGACATAAGCCAAGTGTTTGCAAAAGTCCCTTGGAATATTCCTCTGGAAATATTAGATGTGCCCCTACAGATTTCCTGTGCCACCTCTGACCGATTAGAGCAGGGCTAGGGGGCAGGGTGTGGTATGCTGGGGAAGGCAGCAAAGTCAGGAATTATTGTGTTGGTAAAAACTATCCTCGATCATCAGATCCAAAATTCCCCCTAGGGGGCAGTACTACCCTCTTTGAGAACAGCACACTTCACATCACGGGGTGGAAGGGACACTGGGGAGCCAAGTACAATGTCCATCACACAAACCCCAGGCCAGCCCTTCCTATCCACCGGGAACACCTGGCTGCCTGAGATAGACTGGGGCTCTCCCCTCATCGACCAACTCCACCATCTAGCTAGACATCAAACCAGCACTTAAACAAATAGTTACTGCTTCCAGTTGGGACAAGCGCTAAGAAGGAAAAGAGCTGCTGTGCAGTTGTTTGCCAGAGGACCCAGCCTAGACCAGGAGGTCAGAGGCTTCCCACGGAAGTGATGAGGCCTGAAGAGTGAGTGGGGGTGGCCCTTTAAGAGAGGGGGGAAGGCAGGTGCAGGTGGAGGTGACAGCAATGCTTGGAGGGAGTTTGCAGGGAGCTCAGCATGTTCCAGAAACCGAGAAGCCACTGGACCTGGAGCTGAAGAGTGAGGGGCTGAGGGGTCTTACCTTGTATGCAGAGGAAAGGGAGCCGGGCTTTATTCCAAGAGCATGGCAGGCCTTGGAGGGATTTTACGAGGGGAAAGACATGATTATATTTAAGATCACTTGGCTCCTGTGTGGATAATGGACCAGAGGTGACCAGCTAAGAGGCAGCCCAGGCAGGAGAGGGTGGTGGTGGAAATGCCCTGGTGGAGGTATTTGGATGCTGTGGGTACATAGATGGTACCAAAGTCAGTAAGGATGACTTAGGCTGCAAGTAAGTGAAATCCTACCTCAAAAAGACTAATAATAAACAGTCTTAAAGTGATTTTTTTTTTTTTTGAGGTACGCGGGCCTCTCACTGTTGTGGCCTCTCCCGTTGCAGAGCACAGGCTCCAGATGTGCAGGCTCAGAGGCCATGGCTCACAGGCCCAGCCGCTCCGCGGCATGTGGGATCTTCCCGGACCGGGGCACAAACCCGTGTCCCCTGCATCAGCAGGTGGACTCTCAACCACTGCGCCGCCGGGGAAGCCCTTAAAGTGGTTTTTATTCCCGATACAAGTCCTCTTGGGAGGAAGCCCTGTTAGTACCACGCCACAGTATGATCCAGAGACCTGGTGGACTCTGGGCATATACAGTGGACAGCTCCACAGTCACCCTGGACCCAGGCTGACTCCATTTTTCTCTCTGGTCTGCCATCCTTGGTGTCTGCTACATCTTAGAGCTGGCCGGCAATTTGATCTACATGCTTCCTTATTCTCACGAAGCAGGAGAGGTAGTTGGGCTTGTCCATTCACGGAGGATAAGTTATCCCTCCAGGAGAACAACTCGGGACATATGCCATCGCTGGACCAATAGCTATTGCCAGGAGATGGTCTCAGATAGGTCAGGATCTGGAGCTAGGGCTGGGGGTAGTACCCGAATAGTCGGGTTCTGCTGAGAGAGAGGAAGTTTGGATGTTGGAGAGGAAGTAAATGTCCAGCTCATCATGAGGGTTAGTGGGGTCACCCAGGGAGAATGGTAGAGTCAGGAGGAAGAGGGCGCAAGCCAGCTAGAGAAGGTGCAGCCTCTAAAGGTTGGGGAGAGGATAGCTTCAGACTTGTCATGGAGTGGGTGAGGGAGGTAGGATCTAGTGCCCAAGTGCCCAGCGGGGCTTAGGAGTACGAATGATTCGTTTATAACAGCAGGAGAAAGAGCAAAAGATTTGGGCGCAGAAGCTGACAGGAGTTAGGAGGCGGGGAGCCTGAGGAAGTTCTCTACTTTGCATATAAAAAGCAAACTGAGAGCGAGGATGGTGATGGGGTGTTGTAGGTTTGGGGAGAGAAAAGTATGAAATAGTTGTCTAGGAGAGAGGGAGATTGAAGAGGCTGTGGAGATGTAGTAGTTCCCTATCAGCACTCAGGATCCACCAGAGTCAGGGGTGGGAAATAACAGGTGAGACCAGCAGGCTAGCTGTGTTATTCTCCAACACCTTTAGTGCTTAGCGGGCTGGGGTGGAGTAGGCAGGGCTGGATTTCACCACGTTGCTGTTTAGCCACCTGAAAATGCTGGATCTTCAAAACAAGCGGAGAGAAAGAGAGCTGTGATCTTGTGCAGCAGAATGACGGTAACTATTCACTGAATTGAGGCTGAGTGAGGAAGCTAGTGAGGACCTGGGAGGTGGGAGGAGGGACAGTGCCTGTCGGGTGCTCGGTGCTGCAATGTAGGGGTATGGAGGTGAGAAGCCACCTGTGGCCAAGAAGTTCATCAGCTGGAAAGGAACCAGACGTAACACAGGAACGCACGCCAAAGGCTGTCACCACTCGAGGCTCACGCTCTAGGCAATTCCCCTCATGGTGAGGGCGAGGGGACCTAGAGATTGCTGCTGGGGATGTGGCAGGGTACCGAGTGGGCAGGATGCAGACCTTCGCCTCCGGAGGCGGGTGACCCCAGACTGCTCTGGAGAAGGCTCAGAGGCCCTTCGCGAGAGTTCGAGCGTCGGAGTCTCTCGGACCTCCGGGGCACCGAGGGCGGTCGAGGGGGAAGGTGGGCCGAGGCGAGCGGCGTGGGCGCCAGGGGCTCAGGGCGCAGGGTGCGTTTGGCCGCTCGGCCCTCTCCTCCTCTAGCGCCCGCAGCGCTTGCAGTTTCCCGCGGGCACACTCTGGTCTCTGAAGCCGGGTTTCCCCCACCTCCCGCCTTCGCACCCAGTTTCCCCTGGGCGCTTCGGGCAGGAGAGCAGTGGAAACGAGGTCGGCGTTGGTGCGCTCGGGGCCCGGGCGCGCTGGCCGGGCGGGTAACCGGGACGGTGCGGGCTCCCGCTAGCAGGCGGGCGGGCGACGCTTCCCAGCTGCGTAGCCGAGCCGTGCGCCCCGCGGCAGCTGCGCTTCCATTCCTGGCGGGGGCGGGGACCCGCGGAGGGGACCAGCGCCCCCCGCCGGCGCCAGGCTGACCCCTGGCCCGCCCCGCCCTCCGCGGGCAGGGCGGATCCGGACCCTGGCCGGAGGGGAGGGTCCACCCAGTGGGTGTCCGGTGTCCTCGCCGCGGCCTCTCGCAGGCGCCGGGACTTCTCCCGCGGAGGCGACAGCTCGCTCCCCTCTGGTGCGGCTGCCTCGGAGCCGAGCGCTTGCTCTGTGGGGGCCGGCCGAACCATGCTGAGCTGCCAGCTGGTGAGGGCCAGCAACCTCCCCAGTGTGAAGAAGGACCGGCGCAGCGACCCGGTCGCCAGCCTGACTTTCCGAGGTGAGAGCCCCGTGGCCGTGGCGCCCGTGCGCCCGCGCCACCGACTCTGCGCGCGCACCGCCGGGTCTGCCGCCCCGGGTCCGGCGCTAACTGTAGTCCAAGCCATAGTTTCTTCCCCGTCAGCAAGGACAGAAATCTCAGAGAAGTTTCGGTCCTATCTTCTGCCGAGGGGACGAGGAGGATGCAACCGAGCACGATAAATGCCACAGTGTTCAGAAATTTTGGAAAACCGGAAGTGCCATAACAGGTCGACAGTTAACACTTTTCTAAGACCGAGGCCCAGAGGGAATAACGTGCGAGCCCTTAGCGGGCAGTGGTGAGGGCGGGGTTGGAGGATGGGTGCGGAAGAGAGAGGAGTAGGATCGCTTAAAAACTGGGTGTGGAGACCGTGAAAGTTGTGTCTTGATTTCATTCATTCATTCGTCCATCTTTCTTCAGCACTGGCCATATTGAATAGGCCGTGTCTCAGTTGGGAGGAAAAGGGATAGAATAGAGCGGATGTAGCCTTGATACAAAAAATTTTGAGAGTTCAAGGAAGTTTTTTAAATGCAAAGAGCCTAAACACCTGCCTGTGGTACTTAGACCAGAGAGGGTCTCTCTGTTTGGGGCAAACACCCCAAAGGACTCAAACCCCGCCCCCTTCTCACCAGGCACCCTTAATTCCCGCCTCAAGGCAGACATTCCCACGGGAGGAGGTATCTCAGGAGGGGAAAGGGAAGAGGAGGGATCTGTCAAAATTAAGAGAAGGAACAATGGCAGTGAGTCAGGACCCCGGTTCTGCAAAGAAAGATAATTAAGGAAAGGGAGAGGGTTTTCCTCTTACCACGAGGTGTATCCTGTGGTTTTGTGGAATTAAAAAACGTGTGCGGCGCAAAAGGTGGTCAAACGGAGAGGGACAGGTGGCTGGTGTTTTCAGGAGGTTAGAAAAAGGTGGGAACACCAAGGGGGCTCTTTAGCTCTGACCCACGATCGCCATCTTCTCCCCAAGCATCCCAAAATGATGATAACCGTAGATGAAAGACACAGTTTGGCAAAGTGAGAACTAACTGTAGCTTTTATTCTTTGATGTGTGACCATTTACATTTTATTCCTCTTTTGAAAAGTGTGAGTCGAAACAGTTTAGAAAACTCTTCTGTTTTCATTAATTGGTGATATTCCTGGGTGCCTACTATGACATGCAGCATCCAGACAAGGTCCCTAGTTCTCCCTTAGGTTCAGATTCTGCTTAAGCCATTCTTGTGTGGAAATTATGGGGCCAACACTGGCTGGGAAAGAAGCTCCCCAAGGACCCTGAGCCCAGGGCCCTTCATCAGCCTAGGTCTCTTAGATGCTTTGGACTTCTTTTTCATCTGTTCACCACTCTCTTTCCCTGGTTCTCTGACGGTTTTGTGGTAGCTACTAATCTCCCCATTCTGCAGACAAGGAAACGGAAACCTGGGGAAGTGTCCTGGTCATGGCAGGGAGTGCTTGGAGTGGGCAGTGCCCTTAAGTCCAAATCAATTGAGGTCCCTCTTGGCTGTTGCCCCAGCCCAGGTACCCCAAGCACATGCACCTGCTGTCCTCTCCCCATCTCTGCATTCCCCTCCCTTTATAATGCCTTACTATTTATTTGCACTGACAAGCACCTAGCAAAACTGAAATATAATGGAATGTACCATCTCCAGCTGTTCAAAGTCTATTTATCTTTCAAAGCCCAGCTACAATGCCACCTTCTCCAGGAAGGCACCCAGGATTCCCCTGGCTATCATTAGTCTCTCCTCTCTGGATGCACAGCACCTTGTTAGGTCTGCTAGTGCACTCGCCCCAGCCGGGCTGTGCTCAGTACTTTGCTCCATAATTAGGATCGCAGGACTCCTTGAGGGCAGCATCTTGTCCTATTCATCAGGATGCCTGGTGCTGAGAGCAAACAGGTGGTACTCTCTAGCGTGTGCCCTTTCTGGCCCAGTTACTCACCATCTTCCAGATGTGCCTGGGAGTCTCAACAGTCTGGGGCAATGGTTTTCATGTTTTACTGTGGCTGAGAATCTTCTGGGGATTGTGCTTGAAAGATTCCTGGGTCCTATCCATAGGGGCTCTGATGCAGCAGGTTTAAGTGACCTAAGAATTGGCATTTCCATACCTGATGCAGGCCATTTTGGAACCACATCTTGAGAGAAATTGATGTGAGATGTGGTGGAAGGTGAAATTAATGTGACCTCCCCCACCCCACAGGGGTATTCATGCTGGACTTTGGGGCCGAGTTGATGCTTAGGGAAAGGGGTTGTTAGAATCAGACCCAGAATTTACAGATCATCTAGCTTGGGGTACTCAACCCCGGCTGCACATCAGAATTGCGTGGGGAGCTTTCAGAAAAAACACTGCCAAACTCCCTGTCCCTCCTCTCTTGAAGCGAAACTTCTGGGGGGAGGGGCCCAGATATAGGTGTTTCTAAAAAAATCTCCAAATGTACAGGAAGCGCAGTCAGGGGTGAGAAGCCTTGTTGGAACACATCATGGCACAGAGGGGACTGGACTGCTTGCAGAGAAGTCTCCGCACTGTGTGCTGGGCTCCCACTCGGAGCGGAGCCCGAGGAGCTTGGGCCTGGCCAGGCCCACTTGTCTCACAGTTGTTCCGGGCATTCCAGGCTCAGATGTAATTTCAGGACCTGCCTCCCAAAATAGACTATGAGCTCTGGGAGGCTGGACTCTGACGGCCCTTTTATGTGTTCCCTCTCTCAGGGCTTTAGGATAGAGGCTTTTAATGAATACTTATCATCCCTTTGTTCTTGTATTAATTAATTAGTTAGCATGACTACCTACCATGTGTACCTGGGCCATGGTGGAGATTTTTGACTGACCATCTGCGTGAATGAGCAGCTTCATTTCCTATAGCATTTAATGAGCTGTACTTCTCTTCTGCCCTGCCCATTTCCCACCCTCTAATGTCATGATTTACATCCCTTCATTCATGCATTTAGTTCATTGAACAAATATTTATTGAGCACCTACTACATGCTGGATGCTGTTCGAGGGGCTGGGGATGCATCCAAGAACAAAACCAGATCCCTGTTCCCTTGGAGCGCAAACATCTTATTTCCTTGAAGTTTGGCTCTCCTGTGCCCCCACTTAGTGACTTTCTACCCTGCTTCCTCCAGGCTCACCAGTCAGAACCCGAGTCATTACTGCCCCTTCCCTTTCCCTCCTCCCATCAGTCCTCTCTTCCTCCCCGTGTCTCTCCAGTCGCTCTCTCTCCCTTCCCCCCTCCCCTCTCATCTATCTCCTGGGGAATCTTATAGAACCATCTGTAGGTGGGCCCACGTGACTTACCTGTATAGGGAAGGTGAGCTGCAAGGACACCGGACTCTCTGAATCTAGCTTTTTGAATATTAAAAGTTACTTTAGGGCTACCCAAAAAAAAAAAAAAAAAAAAAAAAAAATTACTTTAAAGCATGGAAAATAGCCTGTTTTCTTTAGGTGAATGTAACATGTACTCAATGTAAAAAAGGATGAGACAAAAGTAAAAAGTAGCCCCCTATCCTTATACTTCAAATTAACTTGTCAACAATTTGACGTATTTCCTCCAAGATTCTTTTTTCTCTTTTTTTTTTAAAGCAATTTTAGTGTGAAATTTAACACCTAAGTAAGTACATAATATATAAATGTGCGCTTTAATGCAGTTGTTCTCAGTTGGCAATTTTGTTCCTCAGGGGACATTTGGCAATGTCTGGAGACCTTTTGGGTTGTCACCACTGGGTGGGACGATGAGGTACTATTGGCATCTACTGTGGGTAGAGGCCAGGGATGCTGCTAAACATCCTACAGTGCACAAGACAGCTCCGTGACACCCGCAACAATGACTTATCCATCCCCGGAAGCTAATACGGCCAAGGTTGAGGAACCCTGCTTTAATGGATAAATTATGAAGGGAACACCCATGTCTGTCACTCAGGTCAAGGAATTGAACCTTACCGGTCCTACCCCTCCACCAGAAGTCCCTAGACCCCTTGCCTTCCTCCCTAGAGATAATCCCATCCAGATATCTTTTTTCCAGATGTTTGCATATTTACATTTTCACTCTCCTCTCTTGTTGCGGAGCACAGGCTCCAGACGCGCAGGCTCAGTAGCTGTGGCTCACGGGCCTAGTTGCTCTGCGGCATGTGGGATCTTCCCAGACCAGGGCTCGAACCCGTGTCCCCTGCATCAGCAGGCAGACTCTCAACCACTGCGCCACCAGGGGAGCCCCAGGGGCATTTTTGTATCAGTAAATATTCTCCTGCACACCTTCTAAGTTTTATTTTATTACATGGATGCACCATAATTCAGTTAATCAACCCCCTATTAAGGAATATTTAGGTTGTATCAATTTTTTAATATTTATATCCAAAGCTTAAATCATACTGTCACTATGAGAAATATCCTGGTGACTAAATCTTTGCCCACTTATTTAACTATTTCCTTTTGGTAAATACTGGAAGTGGCGTTGCTGTGTCAGAGGTTATAGACATACTTAAGGCTTTGCCACATTTCCCAAATTGCTATCCTGACAGTCTGTACCAACTTTATCTTCCCATTGCTGAGCTTGAGGGCTTATTTTCTTATAATTCTGCTAACACAAAGCATTATCATGCAAATTTTTAACAATTTCTTAGGTTCAAATAGTATTTGTGACCTTTCGATGTTATTGCCTATTTACATTTATTTCTTACTGAATTGCTTTTTAATTTGCCCAGTTTGGGAGGGAAGAGATGTTTGTCTTTTTCTTCGTTAGTTGTGAGTCCTCTTTACATATTAAGGACATTAAGATGTTGTCATAGATGTTTAAAATATCTTCCCCAGTTCTAACTGGCCTTTTGAGTTTAAAGACTACCCCTCCTAGAGAGCATTCCATCACAGCCAGTATATCCACCTGCCACCACCCCTTCCTGACTACTCATTTTCTGGAAAGTATGCTTTCAGTTAAGATTTAGAAAGATTGAGATGGAGGTGGGAGTTCTTGAGGTGAGAAGAGTAGGGCTCTGCTAGGGAAGCAGGGAGTGACTGCTGCCCAGTCTTGGGATGTGCAGGCTTAAGTCAGGGCACAGATGGTGGGGCAAGTATCAGAGTTATCAGAGTGTGCCTACCCTTTTTGTTAGGGGGTATCTGTGCCAAGAAGTAAAGCAGGCCTTCCTTCAGCAGAAGCCAGGGCTACCTTTTCTCCATTTACCACCATTTCTCTTGTCCACCAGTTTTTGGTTTTCTGCTGGTAACTTTGAATTTCTATCGCTTTGTTTATCTGATGGGTATTCTTTCTTTTTTAAAATTAATTAATTTATTTATTCTTGGCTGCATTGGGTCTTCATTGCTGCGTGTGGGCCTTCTCTAGTTGCGGTGAGCGGGCTTCTCATTGCTGTAGTTTCTCTTGTTGCAGAGCACGGGCTCTAGGCGCACGGGCTTTTGTAGTTATGGCACGCAGGCTCAGTAGTTGTGGGTCTCGGGCTCTAGAGCACGGGCTCAGTTGCTGTGGCGCATGGACTTAGTTGCTCTGCTGCATGTGGGATCTTCCTGGATCAGGGCTTGAACCTGTGTCCCTTGCACTGGCAGGCAGATTCTTAACTGCTGCACCACCAGGGAAGTCCCTCTGATGGGTATTCTAATGAGGTGTCAAGAGAGTGCCCAGCACAGAGCAAGTCCTCAATAAATATTTGTGGACTAAATGAGAGACTGCATTGAGGTTGCCTGCACGATCTGAAGGTGTCCTGCCTCTCTGACAGCGGGTCCTGTTACCTGACTGGTGGGCAGAAACAACCCGTCTCTCTCTCTTTGGGAGTCCCAGATGCCCCATCTTCTCTTCTCTCTGCTCCCTCTCTAGGTGAACGGCCCCACCAGCACTCATGCATCCCTGTCAGAGTCTGAGATGTGTTCTGCTCCCACCACCACTTCTGCCTTCCCCACCCAGATGCCTGTCTGTAGACCCCAGGCCTGCTACCTGTGTCCTCACCATCTTCCACCTGGACTTAAAAAAAAATTGTGTTAAAATACACATAATATAGGGCTTCCCTGGTGGCGCAGTTGTTGAGAGTCTGCCTGCCGATGCAGGGGACATGGGTTCGTGCCCCGGTCCGGGAAGATCCCACATGCCGCGGAGCGGCTGGGCCCGTGAGCCATGGCCGCTGAGCCTGCGCGTCCGGAGCCTGTGCTCCGCAATGGGAGAGGCCACAACAGTGAGAGGCCTGCGTACCGCAAAAAAAAAAAAAAAAAGACATATTGGTCAACTCACTCAATTGATGTCATGGCCTGCTAATGGGTCCCAATTTGCAGTTTGAAAAACACCACCCTAGGGACTTCCCTGATGGTCCAGTGGTTAGGACTCTGCGCTTCCACTGCAGGGGCCACGGGTTCGATCCCTGGTCAGGGAACTAAGATCCTGCATGCTGTGCAGTGTGGTCAAAAAACAAAAAAGAGAAAGAAAAAGAAAAACACTACCCTACAGCCATGGGTGACTGTGGTCTCGGAGTGTGGGTTGAGTTGGGGTGGGTAGGCTGGGGAAACAAGTGAAGAATTTGCATGGGGCCCAGAAGAGCCCTCCCATGGCGGGTTCACTCCCCTTCACTGAGTCATTCAGTCTGGAGGCACACCCTAGGGCTCCAGCATGATTCTCACGGGTGCCTGCTGGCCTCCAGTTCTGCAGAGTAATCTGGGGAGAGGATGTAATCCCCTCCCCCAACCCCAGCATGAGCTGTGAGCTCTCCTGTATCTTTAACTATTGAGTCTGTTTATTTACAGACATAACGCCACATCTCTCAAGGCCAGAATTGATCATCAAGGACAGGACAGGTCTAAATCCATGATGAGGAAGGAACTGTTTCCTAATTAGCAGCCTGACGTCCTCTTCCTTGGCGTCTGTAAGTCATGTGATCGTGCCGGGTTAACGTTTCATTTCTTTCTGGCTCTTCTTTGGGGATGTAGAGCCTATCAGTGACCACTCGCTTCATGTCATCCAGAGGGTCCCAGAGTTGGCCCTTCAAACCGGGACTTAGTGAAATCCCTTAGAGGGAGTTTGTTCTCCTCATCTTCAGGGAAGGCAGGAAGTAGAAAATGTTTAAAAGACACTTTGCACAGGGCTTGGCACACAGACACTGCTTAGTTGCTGCTAGTCAGGAGCACCTGGATATGTTTCCAAGTGGACAATTCAAGAGAGGCTGCAGATGGAATTTTCCATGTTACTCCTGTAGGTCATGGAAAGTTGATGGGGAGGGGAAGTGAACACTTAGATAGCATCTCATAGCCCCTCAAAGCTGATACAGTAGACACTCTTCATTATTGTCATTTTACTGCCAAGGGAGACAAGGCCTTAGAGAGATGACAAGTTCACTTAGTAGCGCCTGCTGTTTGAATGACTCCAAAGCCATGTGTTTAACCTCTGCTGGAGCCACACCAACACGGCCCCCAAGGGGATTCAGAATGATTGAGCCAGGGCGCAACCTTTAAGAAGATAACAGGGCCCCCCGAGGACACCTGCCCGCCATTGTACTTTCTTTCATCCCCTCTTTCTGTTGACATGTAGCCATTCTGCGAATGCAGTCTCTGGCGTTCTCTGAGAAGAGCTGTTCTGTCCTCTAGTGAGGAAGTGAACTTGCAGTCAACTTGGGAAAGAAAAGGACCCATTCCTTTGGCACCCGATTACTGGGCACCTTGCTATATTCTAGGGTTCCTAACATGAGGAAGGCATGGTGTCTGCTCTCTGAAGCTCACACTCTAGTAGGGGAGACAGACATAGAAGCACACAGCTGTCCTGCTGTTCGATACATGTGGTCACAGCTTGCCACCATCTCTGTGTGGGAGAGTCGGGGCAGGCTTATCTGAGCAGAGACAACTGAGCTGCCCATTGAAGGATCAGTAGGAATTCACTAGATGCATCAGAGTGGGGCACAGAGGGGAGGGGAGGGGAAGTGAACTCACATTAAATGAGCGTGCTGTGTGCCAGGCAGCTCAGTCATCTTATCTCGTTTAATTTTCCCTACAGTCCCTTAGGGAGGTATTATTATGACCTTACAGATGAGGAAACTGAGATGTTCAATGAATTTCCTAAGAGGTTCTTCAAGCGTGGTACGAGGACCTCTGGGGGACTCCCCAGGCCTTTGAGCAGGTCAGCAAGGTTAAAGCTATTTCCACAATAACACTAAGATGCTATTTGCCATTTTCGCTGAGTCCATATTTGTACAACTGGTACAATAGCACTGGAAGGTGAAACTGTTGGTGCCTTAAGACTAATGAGGGCTTTGGCACCAAATTGTACTAGTTGTTGTATTTTTCACCCTCGTGTAATTTGAAAAAAAAAAGCCAGTACTCACAGGTTGGGGGGAAAAAAAGCCAGTTTTACTGAAGAATGACCTTGATAAAGCAGTACAAATATTAATTTTATCAATCTTGATCTGGAGTTACACGTTTGTAATATTTTCTGTGTTGAGATGGGAAGTACGCACAGAGCATTCTGTTGCATCCTGGAAAATGAAGGTTGTTGCAAGAAAAAGCCCTGTGTGACCACTTGAGTGGCATGCTGAACTAGGCTTTTTTTTTTTTTTTTTAATGGAATACTGTTTTCACTTGAAAGAATGACTGACAAACTATGATCGTTCAGACTTGGGCATCTGATAGACATTTTCTTGAAAATGAGTGAGTGCGCCCGCCACTTTAAAAGCTGACGTTTATCATTTGTTGCCCATCATAAAATTTGAGCTTTCAAACAAAAATTGGAATTTTAGAAAGCTTCTGTCTTCCAGTTTCCCAGTATTTAATGTCTTTTCTGATGAGACTGATGGTGATATTAATGAATGTGATTTTTCAGTATTATATAGTGAAACGTGTCAACATTTGGAAGGTCTGCATAACTCAGTGAGCAAAAACTTCCCAAATGAGCAATGCAAGATGTTACAGAATCATGTGTGGATAAAAGATTTATTCAAAATGCAAGATAGGACAACAGATTTTAATGTAACAGAGTACAAAATGTTCATCACTCTGCTTTCAGATTTCACACTGCAGCTCACCTTTAGGTTTAAGAAATACTACTTATTGAGGGTTTCCCTAGTGGCACAGTGGTTAAGAATCTGCCTGCCAATGCAGGGGACACGGGTTCAAGCCCTGGTTCAGGAAGCTCCCACATGCCACGGAGCAACTAAGCCCCCTGCGTCCCAACTACTGAGCCGTTGCTCTAGAGTCCGCGAGCCACAACTACTGAGCCTACGTGCTACAGCTACTGAAGCCCATGCGCCTAGAGCCTGTGCTCCACAACAAGAGAAGCCCCGGCAATGAGAAGACCGCGCACCGCAACGAAGAGTAGCCCCAGCTTGCCGCAACTTGAGAAAGCCCGCACGCAGCTACGAAGACCCAATGCAGCCAAAAATTTAAAAAAAAGAAAAAGAAATAATACTTACTGAGTTTTGGTGCAGTATCAGAGAAGGAGATCCACAATTATCTGAAAATTTATTAAAATGCATCTCCAACTATATGTCTGGTTGGGTTTTTTTCACAGATGTCAACTAAAACAAGACATCTCAATGGACTGAATGTAGACAGGATAATGAGAATCCAGTGAGGCATTAAAGAGATTTGCAAAATGTAAACAGTGTCACTTTTCTGTTTCCTTTGTTTTGGAAGTTAGTTATTTTTCGTAAAAATATGTCACTTATGTTAACATGTACTGGGCTTATTATTGTTAATGTAATATTAATTACTAAATGAATATTTTTAAATGCCTCAGTTTTAACCTTGAATACAGTAAAAGTTGATAGATACAAGTTACCTTAGTAAAAGCTCCTTAGGGCCCTCAATAAATTTTTTCCTATGGAAGTTTTTCTTTTTTTTAAATAAATAAAAAAATTTGTTTATATTTATTTATTTATGGCTGTGTTGGGTCTTTGTGGCGAGCGGGGGCTACTCTTTGTTGTGGTGCAAGGGCTTCTCATTGCGGTGGCTTCTCTTGTTGTGGAGCACGGACTCTAGGCGCATGGGCTTCAGTAGTTGCGGCGCATGGGCTTAGTTGCTCCACGGCATGTGGGATCTTCCCGGACCAGGGCTGTAACCGGTGTCCCCTGCACTGGCAGGCAGATTCTTAACCACTGCACCACCAGGGAAGTCCCGCCTCAATAATTTTTAAGAATGACATCCTGTGACCAAAAATTTGAGAACTGCTGCCCCTAGGGTCTCCCAGAAAATAAGTATTCTATGGTGGTCTGTGTCATTCCAAAGTCCACGTGCTTTTCCCACAACAGTGATTTGCAGCAGGTGGTGAGAGGGGTTGGGGGCTCACCCTCTACCACTGGTGGAGGTTTCTCAGGATCTCTGAGGGGGCTCGTGGGGCTGAATCTTTGCCTTAAGTCTACCGATTCTCCCTCAGATGTTTCTTTCTCCTGGATTTTCCTTTGCTCCTTACTCTGTTGTTTCCTTCCTCCAAATCCTTCCCCCTACCCGGCTTGCGTCCTTGACCCACCTCTGCTCCCCCCTTCTCTCCATGCTCTGAACCGGGCCACGGGGGCTGACCCTACAGAAGGGAAACGGACAATGCTCAGTTTCAGAGGAAGACTCGAGCGTCCTGGGAGATGTTTCCAGAGGCTTGAGGGGCTTTCATGGTCCAGACAGGACTCTGTAAACACTGAGCAGTCCAGGTGAGACCAAAGGCTTCTTACTGCCGGGTCTTGCACAGGCAGGGCTGAACCGGTGATCTTTCAGATCCAACCCAAATATAAGTTTTGTGTCTGGCGGAACACTTTTTTTAAAAAATTATTTTTAAAATTTATTTATTTTTATTTATTTATTTTTGGCTGCGTTGGGTCTTCGTTGCTGCGCGCGGGCTTTCTCTAGTTGCGGCGAGCAGGGGCTACTCTTCATTGCAGTGCGCGGGCTTCTCATTGCAGTGGTTTCTCTTGTTGCGGAGCACGGGCTCTAGGTGCACGGGCTTCAGTAGTTGTGGCTCGCAGGCTCTAGAGCGCAGGCTCAGTAGCTGTGGCGCACAGGCTTAGTTGCTCCAGCATGTGGGATCTTTCCGGACCAGGGCTTGAACCCGTGTCCCCTGCATTGGCAGGCGGATTCTTAACGGCTGTGCCGCCAGGGAAGCCCTGGCTGAACACTTTTAATCGTCCATTGAACACAGAATCATGTCTGTTCTGATGCTTAATGGAAGAGCCAGACGTGTTTAGCCCTTTCTGTGCCCCTCATTCACCCCTTAGGCCCAAACTCCAGAGGGAGCGCTCAGCAGTCTGCCGCCTGGGGCGCTGTGGCTCTTCCCAGCTTTCACAGTATTAGTTCTTCTTGTTGTCTATCTCAAAGCCCTTCTGCATTCCCTCGGCCCAGCCCTCAGGAGCAAGTAGGACAGCCTGCTTCAGATAGATACCTTCAAGGTGAGAGTGAGGTGGATCTTTTTAAAATTGAGGTAAAATTCACAGACCCTAAAAGTCACCATTTTAACCATTTAAAAGTGTACAGTATAAATGGTTTTTAGTATACTCACAATGTTGTACAACCATCATCACTATCTAATTCCATAACAGTTCATCACCCCAAAAAGCAATCTCCATTAAGCATTCACTTGCCATTCCCATCTCCCTCTAGGGCCCTGGAAACTACTAATCTATTTTCTGTCTCTGTGAATTTGCCTGTTCTGGACATTTCATATAAATGGAATCATACAATATGTGGAGATAGATTGTTTTAAAGAAACATGGAATATTTTCTATGAAGATCATTCATTCTGAGAATCAGAAACTTTACAATTTAAAAACTTTACTTAGAAAGTCAGGAGTAACAATAACAAACTCATTAAGAAGAGTCAGGCTGGGTATTTTCCTTTAAACAGTCCTTCCGATGGGGCTGCTGTTTGTCCGTCCCAGAGCTCAGAGATGTGTGTGATTGGCATTGGGCTTTCATTGCAGACTGGTGGGATTCTCAGGGACTCGTGGGTTTTGTAAGGTTTCCTTTGGCGGGTGAGGTGCAGTGCAGGTCTTGGAACTGGCCCTCACTTGGGGAAGGCGCAGGTTGGAGTACGTCTCTTCACTCCCCCTCTGTGTCTCTCGTAGGGGTGAAGAAGAGAACCAAAGTCATCAAGAACAGCGTGAACCCCGTGTGGAATGAGGTATGCGAGCTTCCCACCTTCCCTCCTTTCCTCCCTCTGCTGCCACTGTCTCTGCAGGGACGAGTCAGGGGGCTCAGGCAGAGGCAGCTTTCTCAGAGGTGTTGTCATGGAGAGGAGGGGCTCTGGTCCGGTGTGCAAAACGAAATCCTCCCGGCACCTGGGAGGAGGGGTGGTGGCCTGGCCTGCGGTCTCCCCCGTGCTGTGGTTACGGTGTGGAGAGGAGTGAGGGGTCCCTTGTCTCTGCTTCTTTCAGCTCTGGCCAGCCAGGAGGAGGGTGTCTAGGGCTCTCTTACCTGCTTTTTCTCCCTTACACAGGGCCATTGTCCTTGCCCAGAACTACCTCCTCCCCACAGCCCTCCCTGATTCATCAGGTCCTCCTCTGGTTCCTGCCCTCTCAACCAGCTTTCTTTCTTTCTTTTTTTTTTTTTTTTCCCTTTGGGTTAAATTTAATACACTGTTTCAGAAAAATTGACAATGTTTAGGTAATTTAAACTATAGGAAATAATTGCCTATTTGCAGTAAATCATCTGTGCAAATGATTTACTTAAGGCACGTTGCAATAGCCTTTAACAATTTTAATCAGTAAATCTATGTTGGCAGATGCTCATTTATTTGCTCACCAACTCAAGCTCTTGCTGGTCAGGGTATTATCTGTGCAGAGATTTGTCACTCTCTAATTGCAAAAGAATTGGCTCCCATCTGCTACATAACTTGCTCTTGTTCGAGACTTAGTCAACCAGCTTTCTTTATATGGCGCCCTGGTGGTCTTTGGAAGCCCTATCCTTGTGTGGATGGGGTTGGGATGCATGGGGTGCCTTTGCTCTGAGGAGGGTCCTGGGGTCTCTGGAGACCAAGGTGGCACTAATGCATGCTGTCACCAGGCGCCGGGCTGCCCCATGAGCACACTGATCTTGGGCCCTGAGGGTCACCTGGAAGTTTTCCCAGCTGGAGACTGGTGGAATTGAGTTGGGGAGGGGGTCATGGGGGTCTGGTCTCCTACCCTCTTCCGCTGCCTTCAGCTCTCGCTGTCCCTTCTGAAGCTCTGAGACCCTGCTACTCATGTATTCATTCCTTCACTCATGCATCCTTCCCTTCACCAGTAGTGGTCACAGATGCCTGCTCAGTGCCCCAGGGGGACCTGTGGGGACCAGATACAGTCTCTTCTAGGGGTCCATAGGTTAAGACATCTTTTCTCTTTTTCTTCCAGGGCTTTGAGTGGGACCTCAAGGGTGTCCCCCTGGACCAAGGCTCCGAGCTTCACGTGGTGGTCAAAGACCATGAGACGATGGGGAGGAACAGGTGAGGCGGTGAGGGGGACTCTGGCCTGTGGGTGTGTATGGGTAGGGTCGTGGCGGATGTAGACTACAGAATGTGGACTCTGGAGAGCTGGTGTTTAGTGAAGACCTGCCACTAGTGGGCCTGGCCCGGTGGTAGATCTGGGGGAGAGGGCTGGCTGCAGTCTTAGGAACTCAGCCATGGGTAAATCTGAGAGCTTCCCAAGTGACAGGGAAGGAAGATGGGCTAGGATCAGATGTGCATGTGTTTCCCCAGACAGCCTGTGCCCCAGGGAGCAGGGAAGAAAAAGGCTCTTTGGGTCCTGCTGCAGCCCTGAGGTGCCTGGCACGGCCCTCTCTCCCTGCCCAGCACAGGCTAGGGAGGGCAGTGGCACATGGCGCGAGGCAGGCCGAGCGATGGCTTCGTGGAAGAGGTGGGACTCGAGGTGAGAGTTGTGGTTTAGAAGTCGGAACAGTAATGACGGCCCACACTGACTGCCCACCGTCCTGTGGCAGTGCCTTCTGGTGATATTTCATGTACGTAGTAGGGATGGTTTCCAGGCAGGGGCAATAGTAGGAGCAGAGTTCAGAGTTTTGTGGTGGCAAAAGTAGGCTCTCGAGGCGGGCGATGGGTCCTTCCTCGTGTATGGAGCTCCTGGGCCTTGTGTGTGCTGGTGGCGGGGTGGGCAGGGCCAGCCAGCTTGCAGACTGATGGCCCTGTTGACTGTGGGTAGGGTGACCTGGGAGACACAGCCTGAGAGCGCTCAGTGCCGGAACCTTGAATGTCAGGGCGGGGCTTCAGCCGGTCCCTGCTAGGCCTGACGGGGGTGCAGCTGTGTGAGGGGCCGGCAGGGGTGGGTTCATGCTCTTGGTGCCATTCGCTGAGGTCTGGACCTGAGGATCGGGCATGGGCTTGCTGTTTTGTGACCTGCTGACAGTAGAGCCTTTGTTTGGGAACTGGGTCAGCTGGTGTCTGGGGCCCGGCTGTGTTTCCCTGGCAGGGCGAGAGTGGGAGAGGGAAGGAGGGAGGATTCAGAGACCTGGGGAAGGCCGACAGGGGTCTCAGCCTCCCAGACATCTGGAAAGTTTGAAATCTTAAAAAGCTTGGAAGAAAAACGCAGCCACCACGGTCTCTCTGTGTCTCTGCTGGCTGTGGGTGCAGCGCGTGATACGTGTGCGGAGGATGGAGGCGCTTCCACTGGGCCCTCCCAAGGTAGGGCTAAAAGGTGTGGGTCCAGGGCGTCTTGGGTCCATCTTGTCCAGCCTGGACCTCAGCAGCCCCCACCTGCACAGGGTGCAGGTTCCTGCAGGGGCAGGAACTCATTCACACTGTTACCCCAGCACAGGTGTTTCATGGAAAAAAGGCAGCTTCTGACAAGCATGAACGGTTGACCTACAGGTGAGGGAGGAGCAATGCTGGACTCTGGGTGGTCCTGGAAGGCTTCCTGGAGGAGGGCCACACAGACTGACTCGGAGGCCAGGGTTGGCTTTAGAGAGGAGAGGAAGGGAGGGCCTTCCACTGTTTGGGCATGGAGGGCAGCAGGCTAAGGCCTTACATGTGGGATTCAGTCACGTGACTTGTGCAGCCCAGTGAGAAGGGAGCAATGGGGCCAGGTTGGGAGGGGGCCTCTGACACCAGGCTGAGGATAATAATAGCAAACCCACAACAGCTGATGTTTACCAAGAGCTTAGCCAAGTGTCTGGCCCTGTGCTGAGTCTTTATATGAAAGATCTTTTTTAATCGTCAGGTGTTACTATTAGACTTGTCATTATTACGGAGGGAAACTGAGGCTCCAGGAGATTAATTTCCTCGAAGGCTACTGATGGCAGAGCTGTGATTGAAGGGCAGGTCTGCAACATGGTCAGAATCACGGAGCCCCTGCACCTCTCAGAGGCTCCCGGAAGCGCCAGGCAGGTGCTGGGCCCTTCTGGAGAGAGCGTAGCAAGGCAAAGGCATGCAGAGGGAACACATGTTTCACGTTCATGATCACATTCAGTACTTTTCAGGCCCTGTGGGGAGATTTCTAAGACCATGAAGGCAGCAGGGGATGAGAACATATTTTTGATCAACTCAAGGGCCAGGCTAGACCTCGGGGTGATAGCAGGCCAGTGCCACACATGGGCCGGCCTGGCTCCGTGGGTTGGAGATCACAGCAGGGGCAGGCTGTCTCGCACATTGGAGCCCTCTCGTTGGCCCCTGTGGATGTCCTCTGGCTCCTGGGGGCAAGTCAGCTCCCTGAACACCAGTTTCCCACATGACCAGGTAGGTCACTTGAGAGGGCAGTGTGCTGGAAATCTTTTAGAACGTAATCTTTTAGAACGTAAAATATCAGGGAAAAAAAGTCAGTGAATTCAATTCAATGAACGCTTTACATAGAACACCTACTCACTACCCTCAAGTTGGCAGTGTCTGGTCAGGAAGCAAATAGGGAGATAACAGGTGTGACGGTGGCCGCTGCCATCTGACTGCCCTCAGTTTCAGTGAGATCCACAGGGTCGTCATGCAGCAGTTCCTTCCTTCCTGGCAGTCCTGGGTGGGCTGTGAGCCCACCTAGGGTCCTCCTGGGTCTTCTTCCGAGCGAGGTGCAGCACAGCCCTCCACAGTCTCCCTCTGTCTCCTCCTCTCCGTCTTCTGAACCTCCATCCTCTGCCTCCACCTGTTTCTAGAGTCCCCTCAATGCCTCACTCATTCTTTACCGCCCCTCACTCACACCTCTGTCTCCACATGTCTGTGGTTTTGCTCCTTTTCCTTCCTGGTCCCTCTCCGTTTATTCCTTCTGTCCTCTGACTCTCCCCCACTTCCACTCTCTTCTCTTTCCCCAGGGCTTCTGGGATTTTTGATGTTTCTGTGTTTCCCCGACGACCGTTGGCAGTTTTGGGTGACCTCATTATGCCAGCCTGGTCTGTTGGCCTGGAGTGGGGTCTCGGAATCTCTCAGGAGGGGAAACTCAGGCTGGATACTGTCTCTGGGCCATTCTGCACCCCACCCATCCTGAAGCAACTGCAGGGGTGGATCAACTCCATGTCGATAAAATCAGGTTTCAAATGCACATAAGAGGAAACTTCACTCCTCTGGATGGGAGACACTCGGGCAAACCCAGCTAGGCTGGGTCCTGGACTCAGTTGAGTGTCCTAGGCTTCACTCAACAACTTCCTGCTTACTCTGGGCTTCTCAGAAGGATGCTGGAGGGGAAGATGACCCTGATCCCTGACCAGCTAAGTTTGACCCCTGGGATGTTCAGCTGAGAAATTCCCAATCCAGGCTATGAGACGCAAGCGCATCATCGGCAGCTTTGACATAACATGCCAGTGCCTGGCCCCGCCTGCAAGTTCTCACTTAATTGATTGGGAGCGGGGCCTGTGCATCATTACGAACTCCCAGGCGTTAGGGAGTGAGAACCAGTCGTCTGCCCTCCAGACCAGTGCTGCCTGCTAGAACTTTCTGAGATGATGGAACCATTCCGTGTTGGCTAGTGTAATTGAGGAACTGTATCTTAAGTTTTATTTAATTTTAATTAATTTAAATTTGAATAGCTCATGGGCGTGCATAGTGGCGGCTTACTGTGTTGGACAGCGCAGCTCTAGATTTTTAGAACGGTGCTCCAGCCCTGGGTGCATCTTAGAATGGCCTGGGAGCTTTACCATAGATCAGTGTCTAGGCACAAACTGATTAAAGGAGAAGCTGGAGTCGGGTGCAGGCGGCAGCACTTCCTGAAACTGCCCGGGGGAGACCAGTGTGCACCAGGGCATGAGAGCAATGCTGGCACTTCTGCAAGGAATGGCTCTCAATTATTTCATGGATTAACTAAGAAATAAATATAATTCTTGCCATAGTTTCTGGATGTGGTTATTGGTACAAATGATTACCATGCAATAATTATGGGCAAAACGGCACATGGTAAAATTGTTAAGGAAATGAAAAACTGACTGAAGAATCCTGTTGGTAACTGTAAACACTGACCTGAGAGAATCAGACTTAACAGAACTAATTCCACAAAAGAAAACTCAAGAATGGAAGAGAGCTATATTGGATAAAGCTTGATATGAATCGAAAAATGAAAAAACAAACAAACAAAACCCCCCCACAAGAAAACTTTGCACCAAACCTGTGTTGGGAAATTTAAACAGAAAATAATTGTTACTAATGACAATAATTTTGGTAAAATAAAAATGAAGATTAAAAAAAGAAAGGAGTTTAATTACACTGTATAGAAAATACCTCAACAAATTAAATGGGCTTAATTTAATTTGTTCTGAAAAATGCCTTTCCAGTAGAAATTAATTAATGTAGGTGTATTTTTTTTTAATTTAAATGTTTGGTAGATGTAAATATGGGAGCAAAAGTCTCCATGGGGTCAAAATGTCCATCTGTCAAAACACCAGGGTTACGGAATTCCCTGGCCATCCAGTGGTTAGGACTCTGCGCTTTCACTGCAGAGGGTCCGGTTTGATCCCAGGTCGGGGAACTAAGATCCTACAAGCCTAACGGCCCAGCCAGAAAAACCCCCAAGAAACGAAGCAAAAAAACCACCAGGGTTAAAATGATACTCACCTTGACCACCATAATTCACTGGCCCCAGCCCTAGCCAGGCCCAGGGTAGGGTGGCCAGATTCAATAGAGAAACATATAGGACACTCAGTTAAGTTTGAATGTCCCAAATGTTGCATGAGACATATTTATATTAAGAGATTACCCATTGCTTATCTGAAAGGTAAACTTAACAGGGAATCCTGTACTTGATCTGGCAACTCTATTCCAGGGTGGCTGTCCCCCCGCCCCCCCTTCAATCAAGAAGTACAGAAGGAGACCCAGATTTACACCAAGAATCGGCTAGAAGGCACACTACTGCCTTTAAAGAAGCGTTCCCTTAGGCTCTCACAACAGCATTTTCTTTAGAAGATTGTGATTCACTCCCAACCTTTCAGCGATCTGGTGACTCTATAAAGTGGGGCCTTGAGGGCTCTCTCAGCCGCACACAGAGCCTGGCCTGCCTTCACCTGCCCTGCGATCTGGGTTGTCAGTATGGTGTCTGCCACTGACGGGGGCCCCGGAGGCAGCTCGGGTACCTTCCCGGGCACCGTTGCTCCCTGTCCTTCCTCCTCAGCTGCTCCTCCTCTCACCCCGACGTCAGCCCCGTGAGCTGGTCACGGAATGAGCTGGAATGAATATGGACTTTGGGAAGAGCTAGGGTCCAGACTCAACAGCCCTGTGGCCTTGGGCAGGTCCTCAGCTCAGCTTCCTGAGCCTGTTTCCTCCTCCTTAGGGAGTATTAAATCAAGTGCAAAAGCACATCTCAGGGACCTGCCACAGAGGGCTGCTCCCTAAATGGCAGTTCCCTTCGGCACATCCCCTTTTCCGTAGCTTCCCTGTGCTGCCCTCCAACTGCCCCAGTTGCTTGAGTCCCACTGACCCCAGCCCTATCCCATCAAAGGATGCTCTCAGCCAGATGTGGTTTGAAAACGGACTCACTCATTCATACTGAAGTGTTGGTGGCAGCCTGTGGCCTAACGTTTTGCTCCTTCTCTTAGGAATGTAGGCGATGGTGCTTTATTTCCCAGACTCCGCTTAGACCAAAAATGAAAGCGCTAACGGTGAGCCTTTTGGCACCGCGATAGGCTGTGAGGAGATGTTTTGGGAACGGTGGGTCTTCCTGACGTAGGTGACCATCTCCTGTAGGGCTGTTGCTGACCCTGGAGTAGGTCTTGGTGCCCCCAGGGTGGAGGTAGGGCTTGTCCTGGTGTCTCCGGGGACAACGGGCTTAATCTATTGAGGGAAAGCAGGAGTTGCTAGGAAGGAGCTGAACATGAGTCTGTCACGTGCAAGAATGTAAGGAAGGTCGGGGCGCAGATCTGGCCAGTGGGTGCCTTTGACTCACACCTGGAATGAGTTGATGTGGCCAAGGGGTTCCATCCTGGCAGGGGCAGGTGGTCTTGGTCCCCCAGGTTGTCTACATAGCTGAGCAGGGCAGTGGTGGTGGCTGGCATGAGAGTGAAGGTCAAAGGCTACTCTCGGGAGCCCCACTTTCAGCAGTGGGTCTCATCCTGGCACTGCCTTGACCTGGACCTTTCTGAAAGGCAATCACAGTACCTACAGTGCAGAGTTGTTGTATAATGCGTACGTGTCAAACGCCTACCCTGTGCTTGGCACATTGAAGGTGTCCAGTACATGGGGACTGTTGGTTGTAGCAGGATCTATACAGATGCACATACAGAAACCACACCAGTATGTGAACATTGCAGCAAGTGCATGCCCCGTCTGGACACGTGCTGTACCTGAATATGAATACATTCTTTTTTATTTGAAAAAACACCCCACAAGAGTATAAAAATTATCAATGTTTTTATAAGCAGAAGTAAGCTCCAGGATTTCCCTGGTGGTCCATTGGTTAAGACTCTGTGCTTCCACTGCAGGGGCCATGGGTTCGATCCCTGGTTGGGGAACTAAGATCCCGCATGCCACATGGCACAGCCAAAAAAAATAAAGTAAAATAATAAGCGTAAGTAAGTAAGCTCCATTTTTAAAAGTTTATAAAGGAAAAAATGCATGTTCTCCAATCCGCTCCTTCCCTTCCCTCCAGTGGTGTCCACTGTTGACCGTATATAGCTTCCTCAACTTTCCCTAAGTGTCTGCAAGCATCTGTTTATATACGAGTGTATTCATTTACTTACACAAAAATGAGTCACGCCATGTATATTGGTCCCCATGTGGCTTTTTGTCATTTTATCACGAACCGTTTTCCCAAGTCAGTGGATATCGGTCAACCCCATTTTCAGTAGTTGTGTTGTATTCCACGGTGTGAGTGCACCATAATTTATCCCACTGTAACCTTATTGACTGGTATTTAGTTTCTTTCTAGTTTCTTTCCTGGCCTTCCACTGAACATCTTTATCCAAACGTTTTTATGTTCTTATACTATTTTTCCTTTAGGATAGGTCCTTAGAAATGGGATAACATTTTCATCAATTCTGCCAAATTGCTTTTCAGAAAAGGTGTCCTGAGTTACGTCTACCGACAGTGTAAAAAAAGTGCCCGTCAATGTTTTATTTTTGCTAGTGCCATGGGGGAAAAAAGGTATCTTATAATTTGTGTTTCCTTAATTGCTTGTAAAGTTGAGCATCCTTCCACGTGTTTATTGCCCATTTGTATTTCTTCTTCTGTCAGTTGCCTATCTTAATCCTTTGAGGTGCTTGTTTTATTCTAACTAATTCATGGTAGTTTGTACGTTTGGGATCTTGTTAGGAATATTGACCCTCGGTCTGTTTTAAGTATGGATGGTATTTTCTCTCTGCTTGTCGTCTATTGGTTGCTTTGTCCTGGTGTCATTCTTACACAGGAATGGATGTTCACCCAAATATGCCTGTGCACGTAGACGTTTAAAAAGGCAGAGAGGCAGTTTGCTGTTGTTAGAAGTTGGGGAAAGTAGGCCTATGTTCAGCCTCCAGGTTTCAGCAAGCCAGTTGGCAAGCCTCCGGAATCCTTGGGGGGCAGTTTTGAGGCAGGAATACTTACAGTCCACCATCCCATTGTTCTCAGCATCCTCGGAAGCATTGACCATATCCTTATTTTCCAAGGATTTTTATAACTATATTTTGTCCTGGATCCTATCCAGGACATCCCTGTGTTTCGGAATAGTTTTTCTTTTGTCTTTCTCTGGATTGAAGTGGAAAACTATTTAGAGTTACCCTTGGGCAGCCCCTGGAGGATCAGATACTGGCAGGAAGTCTGCCAGAGGCCAGGCGGGCTGGGGTTGCGTGCCTGTGTGTGTGTGTGTGTGTGTGTGTGTGTGTGTGTGTCCTGCCAGGTCAGGGGCTATCTGATTTTCCTGTTGTGCTGACTCACTGAATCTAACGCGGAAGGTGCGGCTGAGTCAGTGATGAATGGGTTTGAGTTGTAATACGTATATTTTTAGTTGACATGTCTTTTTCTTAGTTTAAAAGATAAAGAATGAGAAACGGACACATGGAGACCTTTCTAGAGCCTTTTTTGGGAAATAATTTCAAACTCATAGGAAAGTTTCAAAAGAACATCCACACACTTTACTTAGACTCATTTATTGGTAATGTTCTATTCCATTTGGTTTATAATATTCTCTCTCTCTCTCTCACTCTCTCCTCTCCCTCCGTCCTCCCTTTTTCTCTCTCTCCCATTTGAGGGTAAGTTATACTCATCATGGCCCTTTATCCTTAGATACTTCTGTGTATATTTCCAAAGAGCAGGGATTTTTTTTACATAATCACAGTAAGTTACCAACTTCAGTCAATTTCACATGGTTGCCTACTTTAATCTACTGTTTGTATTTTGATCCTATCAATTGACCAAGTTATGTCTTTTATAGCATTTCCCCCTCCCTTTCCCCCAGTACAGGATCCCCAGTATAGATACCCATAGTGAATTTCATCATCATATTTCCATAGCCTCCTTTACTTTGGGACATTTCCACAGTTATGACAATTTACATTTTTGAATAATACAATACCCCAATTAAAACAATAGAATATTCCTCATTTTGGGTTTGTCTGGTGTCTTTCTATCATGGTTATATTCATGATCAGATTCGGTTACTGACTCCTAGCTGGAATCCATCATAGGTGTGTTGTGTTTATCTCAGGATCTGGAGGTGCATGGTGTCCCTCGTTGGTGACGTTCACTTCAATCACCTGTCAAGGTGTTGTCTGATTTTTCCATTGTGTCTTTACTGTTCTTTTTTTCCTCCTTGACGTGTGTTAAGAGACACTTTAAGGCCCTGCCAATATCCTGCTCATCAAAATGTCCCCCTAGATTTAGCATCACAGGTGACTCTTGCTTGACTGATTCAGTCTTTACCATGAAGGTTGGGAACTGGTTTTCCATTGCCAGCACTCCCTTCACATTTACCAGTCTGGGCTGTGTAAGCCTTTCCTGCCGGAGGCCCTAGTGATGGTGCTTGTCTAACCCCACTGCTGTCATGCCTGGACCCTACCCTGTGCCTGCACTGATCATCGGCCACCCACACTCTCACTGGAGCCTCCCCCCTTGGCAGGTATGTCATCCAGAGTTGAAAGACCTGTGAGAGTCTCCTCCATCCTTCAAGGACAGAGCTAGAGTCAGGAAGAAGCCTATTCAGGGCCTGGATTATAATGTTAGAAAGTCCTTCCTTCTGTTGAGCCACAGTCTCTCTCCCTGAGATTTTGAGGGTCTCATTTCTATTCTACCATCAGGAGTGACCAAAAATAAATCTTACCTCTTACATATATTATGACAGTCATGATCTAACGTGTCCCTCACTTCAATCTGGTGGGGTAGTATGTGCAGAGGACAGGAAGGTGGTGAGTGGGGTGACATTTACCAAGCACTGTCTGTGTCCCAGACACAGTTGGGGGTGTTAGGTATGTGAACTTGGATTTTACAAGAACCCTCTGAAGTGTGCACTATTCCTGTGAAGCTCCAACAGTGCAGGGGTGGTTGTCCATTTTGTGTAACCAGTATCCCCAATACCTACAATAATTAGGTGCTCACTACATATTTGTCAAATGAATAAATGACCTTTACAGATGAGAAAACAGGCCTCAGAAAGGTTATGTAACTTGTGCTCAGCCACAGAGCTGTCGCATGGCAGAGCTGAGGTTCCAGCCCAGGTAGGATGACTCGAGAGCTCTTTTTCTTCATCATTCTATGATAAAATTTATTTTTGGAAGATAGTTGAGAGGAAGAATGTTTTCAAAGTGTTGCTAGAGGTTGAAAGGTATAGTTTAAAAATGTTGGCACTGACTCAACATGTGAAGACCATGGTTGGCGTGTGTGACACCCAGGGTCTGCCACCTGGGGTGTCCCATGAACCAAGCAGGGTAAGAACTGTGTCCTGCCAGCCTTCCTGGGCCACCTTCCTTCCGGGTATCTGGGGAGAGGGCTTGTCTTACATTCACTTATTGGTCAGTGTCAGTGTGAGCTGCACCCACTCCTCCCATCTAACTTCTCCCTAACACAGCTCCTAGCACCTGGGGATGTTGTCTTCTCTGGTCTGCTGCACCTCAGCTGCCTCACCTGTTCATTCTTCAGCTCATGGCACCATGGCATATGGGAAGGCCTGGGGTAATGGATGGAGGGTCTGCCACCCCCTGCAGGTGTGGAGGCCACTTGCAGTGGAAGAGCATCTCTCTTAGGTCCTTCAGCTATCCCTGCCACGGGCATGGCTGCCTCTCCCTGACTAGCTGGCTTCTCCTGGGGTCTCAGCCAGCTGCCCTGTTGCCAGACCTGTTCCGCACACTCGGCCCTTCCCTTCCTTCTTCTCCTCAGGGCCCAGACTTCAAGGCCACCCTCTGAAAGCTCCAAATGCATAGTGTAGACTACTAGATCTCTCGACCTCCTCTTCATAGAAGAGTGTAGCCCATCTATAGGGTGCAATTACTGAGCTCTTTAAAATGACCATTCACCCCTGATCTCCCCAACAAAGAACTAGCAGGCTTGTGTTTTAAAATGTAGGTTTTGTTATTATTCAGGTATGGTAAGCCAACAAATCAGGAGATGATTACCATTGAAGGGATAGTTTGTTACAGCTCCTCAGAGGAGGGGGCATGCTGCACCATGGGGGCTACATGGGGAAGCACCAGGGTCAGTCAGGAGGCAGGGGGAGGGATGGGAAAGCATGGGCAAGAGCCTTTACTGTGGTTTCCTCATAAAAGAACAGGCAAGGCAGGGTAGGCGGGTTTAGGATTGGCTAGTTTGAATAATTTCAGCAGGCTCTGGAGGGCAGGGGCTATGTGAAGTTATGTGGTACCTGGCCCTGGGGTTTCAGTGCAGGGGAATGTTGGCTGAGTGTGAGTGCTCGATAGAGAAGGGGGTGGGGGTGTGGGCTCTGGATTGGTTGGTGTGCATATGAAAGGTGCAGTTGCAGGTGAGTCCTTTCTATCTCTAGGAATTGACTAGTCCTGGGAGGGGCAGCCCCTCCAAAGTGAGCAAAGCCCCAGATATCAAAACATCAAAATATTGAAAATAAAAAGGCATGATTAATACAGCTTGGAAATAGATTTTTTTTAAAAAAACCAGATCAGATTTATAGCCTGGGCTCTCTTTTCCATGGATGAAGCAAAGGGTCTTTTTGTGTCTTTCATGATGTGCTCATGGGGCTCTGAGGTGTGCCACTGGTCCAGGACGGGGTCTAAGGCAAGGCTCTTGGAGTCTGGCTCTGTCTGTTATTTGTGTGAAATCAGACAAGTCAAATGCCTTTCCGAGTCCCAATCTCCTCATCTGTAAGGTGGATTGAACTAATACCAGTACCTACCCCGCAGGGCTAGTGTCAGTTTAACCGCTGTGGCAGTTTAACCACTGAGTGTATATTAGACACTCTATACACGTAGAGTGTCTAATATACACTCAGTCAGGAGGCAGGTAGCTCTTAGTAGAATGTAAGTTCCATGAGGGCAGGCTCAGTGTTTTGTCTGATAGGCAAAATAAGTATTTGTTGAATTAATAAATTATAAAATTTAAAAAGAGTTTTTGTGCTTTGTTTTCAAATTTAATTTTTGAGTTAGTAAAAAAATTTAAGGAGTTATAAAAGCAGACTCTATTTTAAAAAATGCAGCAAAAGTTCTCCCTTTGTTTCCCCATCTGTGCAATTCTCATCTTTCTCCCATAGGTAACCATTGTTCTTTGTTTCTTCTGTATCACTCATATTATTATTGATTAATCACCAGTATAAATTCTGACTTTCCTCTTTTTTACATAATAGGTAGTATATTTATTTATTAAAATAGATTTTTTTGTATTGTGGTAAAATACACATAACAATTACTATCTTAACCATTTTTAAGTGTATATAGTTTAGTGGCATTAAATACATTTGCATTGTTTTATAACCATCACTACCATTCATCCCTGTAACTCTTTTCATCTGTAAAACTGAAGCTCTATACCTATTAAACAATAACTCCCCATTGTCCCCTCCCTCCAGCCTCTGGCAAACACCATTACACTTTCTATCTATCTGACCACTGTAAGTAATAGGTAGCATATTATACACACTTCTTTGAACATTGTTTTTTTACTTAACAATGCATCTTTAAAAAAAATCAATCAATATTTTAAAAATTGAAGTATAGTTGATTTACAATGTTGTGTTAATTTCTGCTGTACAGCAAAGCGATTCAGTTATACATATATACATTCTCTTTTTTTCAATATTCTTTTCCATTATGGTTTATCACAGGATATTGAATATAGTTCTCTGTGCTATACAGTAGGACCTTGTTTATCCATTCTATATATAAAAGCTTACATCTGCTAACCCCAACCTCCCACTCTACCCATCCCCCAACCCCCTCTGCCTTGGCAACCACCAGTCTATTCTCTATGTTCCTGATTCTGTTTCTGTTTCATAGATAGATTCATTTGTATCACAGTTTAGATTCCGCAGTAAGTGATATCATATGGTATTTGTCTTTCTCTTTCTGACTTACTTCACTTAGTATGATAATCTCTAGTTTCATCCATGTGGCTGCAGATGGCATTATGTCGTTCTTTTTTATGACTGAGTAGTATTCCATTGTATACATGTACCAAATCTTCTTTATCCATTCATCTGTTGATGGACATTTAGGTTGTTTCCATGTCTTGGTTATTGTGAATAGTGCTGCTATGAACATAGGAATGCATGTATCTTTTTGAAATATAGTTTTGTCTGGATATATGCCCAGGAGTGGGATTGCTGGATCATATGGTAATTCTATTTTTAGTTTTCTGAGGAACCTCCATACTGTTTTCCACAAATTACATTCTGTAATCCACCAAATTACATTCCTACCAACAGTAGAGGAGGGGTCCCTTTTCTGCATACCCTCTCCGAATTTGTTACTTGTAGACTTTTTAATGATGGCCATTCTGACCAGTGTGAGGTGATACCTCATTGTAGTTTTGACTTGCATTTCTCTAATAATTAGCAATGTTGAGCAGCTTTTCATGTGCCCATTGGCCATTTGGGTGTCTTCTTTGGAGAAATGTCTATTTAGGTCTTCTGCCCATTTTTCAATTAGTTTTTTTGTTGTTGAGATGTTTGTACATTTTGGAAATGACCTTTTCGGTCACATCATTTGCAAATATTTTCTCCTATTCTGTAGGTTGTCTTTTCATTTTGTTTGTGGTTTCCTTTGCTGGGGAAAAGCTTGTGAGTTTGATTAGGTCCATTTATTTATTTATTTTTAATTTCTGTTGCCTTGGGAGACTGACCTAAGAAAACATTGGTACGGTTTATGTCAGAGAAAATTTTGTATGATCTCTTGTAGTAGTTTTATGGTGTCATGTCTTATGTTTAAGTCTTTAAGCCACTTTGAGTTTATTTTTGTGTAAGGTGAGAGGGTGTGTTCTAACTTCATTGATTTACATGTGGCTGTCCAACTTTCCCTGTACCACTTGCTGAAGAGACTGTCTTTTTCTCATTGTATAGTCTCGCCTACTTTGTCGAAGATTAATTGACCATAGGTATGTGGGTTTATTTCCGGGCTCACTATTCTTTTCCATTGATCCATATGCCTAACAATGTATGTTGAAGATTTTCCATACATTATAAATCTACAGTGTAACATTTCCATTATTTTTATAGTTGTATACTATTCTGTTGTATGTCTATACTTAACTTACCCGTTTTTTATGATGGACATTTGGGTTGCCTCTTGTGTTTTGATCTTACAGTGATGTAAAATGTCCAGATGTTTCCTTTTTTAATTAATTATTAAAATTTTTATTGGAGTATAGTTAATTTACAATGTTGTGTTAGTTTCAGGTGTACAGCAAAGCGAATCAGTTATACATATGCACATATCCACTCTTTTTCTAGATTCTTTTCCCATGTATGGCCCGATGTTTTAAAATAAAATTGTTTAGATTTCTTTGTGCTTTGTTAAAATCAACTTACTTGGCCACCTTAATTCGTACCCTCCCACTTAAGGCTTAGACTTGGAGGTCACCACCTCGCATTTCTGATAGGACAGCAACCTACTGGATGATGAATTTGGGAACCAACTCTTTTTCCATGAGGAAGGACGTATGCCTTGTCAACATGGAAGCAGCTTTGACCTTGCACTCCCTCTTCCATGCTTATTCCTGACCTGGCTTTCTGTCTTTGGGATGGCAGCAGCTCTTTCAGACCCCACACTTCTCTTGCCCTCACATTCCAGTGGCTTGGGAACACAGCACAGCCAAGAGGGACGACCAGGTCTGGGGAGACTGGGCAGCGCATTTTTCTATCAGTAGGCTGCCAAGGCCCACAGGGTTTCCTTCCAGCCCACCAGGCTCCACACACACTCAGAGCCCGCTCCCAGGCAGCCCGTGCAGGACCCCCTCAGGCCCGTCCTTGCCTCATTTGACTGCTACTGAATCCTGCCTGCCACACTGGGCCACTGGTTGGTACCCACCGAGTGTGCAGCATCCCTGATGTGCAGAAGGCCAGGGCGCCCTAGGGTCTGTGTCTTAGCCTTGGTCTCGGGATGGGATGGGTCTCCTCAAGGGTCTGGACCCTCCCAGGTCCGAGCCCCCTGAATAACACCACATCTTCTCCGTCCTCCGTGAAATGAATGAATGAAAAGGGGCCGTCAGGGTTTCCGATCGCGGTCCAGCCTCAGATCCGTCCCCCTTCCCTCCCTCCCTCCTCCTCCCCGCAGTTCGGCGGGGCTGCCCACACAGGGCAGGCTCTGCCTCTCTCGGACTCGGGAGCGTCCTCCCACAACCTGCTCCTTAGGCTTAGGGATAGGCAGCCTGCTTCCAGCCTTACCTCCCAGCGGAGTGGAGGCCTGTGAAGCCGCTTAGGCCCTCGGAAGGACTGACCTCAGGGCCTATGCAGGGCTGGCAAGTGGGGGTATTTCATGGCCCAGAAAGACGTCTTAGGGAGGAAATAACAGGCAATCCTGCTCGCCGCGGTCCCTCCCGCCCGGAGGTGCCTGGGCTGGCAGGGGTGGAGCCGGCGCTTCCTCTTGCATTTCCTCCCATTGTTCCCGCCCCGCTTCCGGGAATTCTCCCTGACTGGGGCCTGGGCGGGCGGGATGCCGGCGAGGTAGGAGAGCCGGCTGCACTCTGCGCCCTGATCCGCCGCGCTCTGGCCGCAGCCTCCAGGGTCCGGAACCGGGGGCCCGCCGGCCAACTAGCTGCCTGCACTTCCAGGTCTGCCATCCCTCCGCTCCCCTGCCGGCCCTGCCTCCCGCCGCCCCAGACTGAAGCCTCAGAATTGCCAGGAGTTGCCGCTGGGAATCTGGGGGCCCAAGTCTGTCAACCGACAAATAACGCAGGAGGCTGCAAATAAGAAAATAGTTTATTTGGGATTTTAAGAATTGCAATTCGGGAGACGCAAATTCGGGTACCTGTGAAAGTATTGGGAGAAAGAGGGGCTTATAAAGACAAAAAGCCAGGAGGTTGTTAAAAGTTGCCTGGCGAGAATTGTGATAGGATCTGAAAGTATTTGTGCTTAAAGAAGCACAGGTTGGGTACTTCCCTGGTGGCGCAGTGGTTGAGAGTCCGCCTGCCGATGCAGGGGACACGGGTTCGTGACCCGGTCCGGGAAGATGCTGCGGAGCGTCTGGGCCCGTGAGCCATGGTGGCTGAGCCTGCGCGTCCGGAGCCTGTGCACTGCAACGGGAGAGGCCACAACAGTGAGAGGCCCGCGTACCGCATAAAAAAAAAAAAAAAAAAATGCCTGCCAATGCAGGGGACACGGGTTCGAGCCCTGGTCCGAGAAGATCCCACATGCCGCGGAGCAATTAAGCCTGTGCGCCCAACTACTGAGCCTGCGCTCTAGAGCCTGCGCATCACAACTACTGAAGCGCGTGTGGCACAACTACTGAAGTCCATGCACCTAGAGCCCGTGCTCCGCAACAAGAGAAGCCACCACAATGAGAAGCCCGCGCAACGCAAAGAAGAGTAGCCACCGCTCACCGTTAACTAGAGAAAGCCCACGTGTAGCAACGAAGACCCAACGCAGACAAAAAAAAAAAAAAAAAAAAAAAAAGCACAGGTTGTTTTAGGGTAGGGGGTCTATAAGTAGATAGACTCTCCTAAGTTATAGGGAAAGGGTACTTTCCGATAAATATCTGGAGTTTCGGGCAGATACTGATGGATGACTTCATCAGGTCAAAAGGTCAGATTCCATCCAGGCTGAGACATATAAGTCACACTTCATTAATGGCCTCCCAGCTCCATTTTATAGAGCTCTCTTACCAATCCCGACTCTATTTTGATTTTCCTTTCACAAGTTCTAGAGCAGGATCTGCCATCAACCTGCTCAAGCAAGTCCCTCCGTTCTGCTGCCCCAGTTTCACAGTGTCGCATTGTTACCCAGAAACTGGGTTTGCCTCTTGGTGGGTGTCGAGCCAAAAGACACAACCAAGTCAAAGACCAGGAGAAGGAAGGATTTATTACTTGCAGCAAGTAAAGTGAAATTTGGGGACCCTTCCCAAAGCAGTGTCTCCCCGGAACAGCAAAATTGGGGAAGTTTTAAGCTATGGGTATATGCATATTCGAGAAGGGGCATGAGCAGTAGGCAGAGTCCAAGCTTTAATTGACTGAAGGCATGAAGGTCAGAAAAGGTCAACATCACCATCTCTTAGATTCCAGCTGATCTGGTGGTTGAGTGCCTGAGGGGGGATTTAAATTCTGAACAGCTCAAGAAAGTGCTTTAGGCTAGTCTTTGCAATTTAAATAGAACTGGGAGTCTTCACAACTGGTTTGTTATCTTTGCTATTGTTACTTTTGCCTTGATAAGTTTGTCCTTTGTGTTCTCTTAAGATCATTATTACTGAGATCTATTCAAGGACAAGCACTGTGGCCAGGATTAGATCACAAAATGGTTTAGGCCAAACTTTTGTCAAGGAGGCCATGCCTGGTTCTCTTTCTCTGGGGACCCCCTACCCCATTTGCTTACAGCATGGATTTAGGGGTTCTTTGCACCTACTGTCTGGTTTTTTTGACATTGCCCACTTCAGTTAACACACTGGTGACAGGGGCCTTCCCCTCCCTGGCTCTGGGATGGAGACTTTCCAGGAGGCCCAGTTTAGTGAGCTATGGTACAAGCCTGCTCTGTTCTGCAAAGGACTATAACGCAAACCAGTCCAAATTCTAGAAAATTCGATTCCTAGCATCATGAGGGGTGTTAGAGCCCTGGAATGAATATTAGCAAACATCTCTCCCTTTAGCCCTATTAAAAAACAAAATTCAACTAAGTAAACTTGAAGATCTAATTGGTTTTTTATTCATTCAGTTATGAATCTGGCAGCCTCCCATCTAGCAACTAGAAAGGCACTCCAAGGGGTTGTGCAAAATGGAAGATTTTATAGGCAGAAGGAGGGTGGGGCAAGAAGGTATTAACAAAAGAATATGAAGGGTTATTTTAAAGTCAGGACATCAACTTTTTTGGGTGGGGAACAGACAGGCAAGGGTTTATCATGCAGATTGCCTCGTCTTCTTTTGGGTGGGGTGGGAGTGGGGTAGAGATGGCCCACAAGACAGATTACCTTTCTGGTGCTTGACCAGAACATTCTAGACTGGCCTATTAAGATTACATTTCTGGGAAAGGTTGAAACTGCGACTAGACCCGGTATTAAATCTAGGTTTGGTATTGACCTCGGCCTGCAGCGGCTTGAAGCAAGATTTTGGTTCCACAGCCAGAGATTGAAGTCAGGCCGGGGCAGTGAGAGCGCTGAATTCTAGCCACTAGACCACCAGGGACAGTGGCCAGTGACAAGGCCCTGGCCCGTTGGCTTTGTAGAAATGAATTTCCACAAAGAGGCAGACAGTACTGAAATAAGCAAAGTGTTTATTAGGAGGAAAAAGAGTACATGTGAATAGACTCACAGGGGCAGGCTCAGAGACAGAGTCGTACCCTCGTGGTAGTTTGAATCACTTTTATGGGGCATTTCGTCCAGGTTTCCTCTGGCCAATCATCTTGCTTTGCCCGGCTCTGTGTCCGTATTTGGTTTAACTCAGGGTCCTCCTCTGTGTGTGTGCGCATCTCTTAGCCAAGTTGGATTCTAGTGAAGAGGCCTATACATAGGTTGACATCACCTACTATGGGGTGGTGCCCCTCCCTTTTTGACCCCTGAGGAGCCTTTCTGCACACGTGTAGTTGGGAAGGCCTCCTTGACCTAGAGAATGAGAAAAATGTGGTCTCTATTTCTCTTATCTGGGCAGGATTCAGCTCCTTTCTGCCCCTGCGATTACTGTTATCTTAAAGTGTCCACCGGAGGCAAAGTCCAGCTATTTACCCTGTTCCTGTTGTTGTTTCTATCTGGATGTGTAAACAGGAGGTTGGCTGAAAATGTCTAACCTGGAGCCCATCTATCTCCTGCCTCACACCTTTTGGCAATTGTGAATAATGCTGTTATGAACTTGGGTGTACAAATATTTCCTTGAGGGGCTTCCCTGGTAGCGCAGTGGTTGAGAGTCTGCCTGCCGATGCAGGGGACACGGGTTCGTGCCCCGGTCCGAGAAGATCCCACATGCTGTGGAGCAGCTGGGCCCGTGAGCCATGGCCACTGGGCCTGCGCGTCCGGAGTCTGTGCTCCACAATGGGAGAGGCACAACAGTGAGAGGCCCGCGTATCGCAAAAAAAAAAAATTCTCCTTGAGTCCCTGATTTCAATTCTTTTGGATATTTACTCAGAAGTGGAATTGCCAAATCATATGGTAATTCTATATTTATTTATTAAAAGCTTTGTAGTGTTTTTCTTTTTAATTTTATTTATTTTTGGCCGTGTTGGGTCTTTGTTGCTGCACGTGGGCTTTCTCTAGTTGTGGTGAGTGGGGGCTACTCTTTGTTGCGGTGCACAGGCTCTAGGCGCGGGCTTCAGTAGTTGCAGCATGTGGGCTCAGAAGTTGCGGCGTGTAGGCTCAGTAGCTGTGGCTCGTGGGCTTAGTTGCACCGCAGCATGTGGGATCTTCCCGGACCAGGGATCGAACCCATGTCCCCTGCATTGGCAGGCAGATTCTTAACCACTGTACCACCAGGGAAGTCCTGGTAATTATATTTAATTTTTTTGAGGAACCGCCGTGCTGTTTTCCATTCCAACCAATGGTGTGCAAGGGTTTCAATTTCTCAACATCCTCGTGAGCATTTGTTGTTTTCTGTTTTCTGATAGTAGTAATGGATGTGAAGTGGTACCTCATTGTAAGCAGCCAGTTTTAATAGTCAGCCCATTAGGTCAAGATGGAAGTTTTATTTCATCAGTAATAAAAACTCATATTCAAATCAGTTGTTATAGAGACCAGAAAAAGGAAGGTCCCAGATAATAGGTGTGCTATTTATCCATCGGAAAAACAAAAAATTAACAAGCAAATGATGACAGGACACCTGTGGCTGGTCATTGTTTGTGTCCTGACAGTAACGTGCAGGAAGCACACCCAAGTCCGATGTAGGCACTGGGCAACAGTTCTGGTTGACACAGGCCACTCGCTGCCCTGGTTTCCTGCCGCTGCTGCAGGATGCAGTTTGCTCACTTTTTAGCTTAGGGACACAACCTTTTTCCTTGGCACTCTTTGAAGGGTACCTTCACTGAACATCGGGTGGTGACCTTCTCTTTCCTAAGAGCTCATCCATCTATGGGCCTCTTCCCCTCAGTCAGAGATGCGGCCTCAGGTGTGTGTGGGGTGATAGTCTCTTGGGAGTGGGGCATGCCTCCCCTGCCCCACTTTTCCTTTCTCCCTGTCCCTGAAGATAGGAAGGTCTGTGTGTTTTTCATTTATCATCCTTGCTGGCTGAGCTCTGGGAAACCAGTGCAGATGGTCTGTGTAGCTGTGCGTCAGGAGAGCTCCTGAGGCAGAGGAGAATGCAGAGGCAGTGGCGGCGAAACTGCCCCTGCTTTCAGGAGATGCTGCTCTGGTGCACTGTTCAGGTCTGATGGGCAAAACAACCCAGGCAGATGGGGTGGCAGGGCTGGGCCTCTGGGTGGGGGCGGGGCAGAAGGGGTCAAAGTTGACCTTGGAGGAAAGTGTCTCTTGTTCTTCTCGTGCAGGGAGAGGGGCCTGGTCTTCCAGGGATGGTGACGGGGTAGCTGGGGGCAGGGCTGCTGGGGGAGCCTTGAGGGGTCCTAGGCATTCTAGGCAGATCAGTTGGTCTGTGGGGCATCCGTGAGGTGGCGGTGGTGAAGGCCATGCGGGGGAAGAACTGGGCGCATTAGGCTGCTTTTCTACAGTCTACTTTTCTCTCCTCTCAGGTTCCTGGGGGAGGCCAATGTCCCACTCCGGGAGGTCCTTGCCACCCCCAGTCTGTCTGCCAGCTTCAATGCCCCGCTGCTGGACACCAAGAAGCAGCCCACAGGGGTAAGTGTCCACCGGCCTCTGCATCTGGCCGGTTTCTGTCTGAGGCTTTGCCCTCCTGACCCCAGTGGGGTGTCAGAGTCCAGCCCCCAGCAACCAGGCCCGGCCCGCCCTGGCTGGAGCTCGGTGTGCCCGGGAGGGGCTCAGGGGTGGAAGGGATGGGAGGGGAAGAGGAGGGACCTGGCCCCATCTGCAGGGCTCCAGTCAGCCTTGCCTCACAGCAGCCTGCCCCTGGGTCACCTCCCGGGCTTGGTTTTTCACTGGAAACCCGATGTCTTCCCAAGCTTCTCGGCAGCCTTGGTTATGGCGCCTCCATCTGCCTTGTAGCCCTTCCTCACCATCCAAGCCCCTTCTCCAGATCCGGAATATCTGAGTCATCTGGGTCACAGATCACAAAGGAAGGGGAACAGACACCCCCTTCCCCTGCCCACCAGGACCTGTCAGACCCCCTTCCCTTCCTCCATAGTCCTTCCTGCTCCTCTGCCAGCCTTCCCAGTGCTCTCCCAGTCCTCCCAGACAATTCCCAGCCCTCATCTCTGGCCTCCCGTTATTTTTAGTGAGCTAAATATACCCTGCGGGGTTCTTTCTTCATGGTCAGTAGAATTCCTGACCTTCCCTCTGGGTCAGCCCCACCTCCCAGGATGCACTGCGGGGACTAACAGTCTGGAAGTACTTCCTCCCAGCGGGGCCCTGGGGAGTCTGTCAGACAGAGTGTGGCTACCTTGCCCGGTGGAGTGTGTGCATGTGTGTGTGTGTGAGGTTGGGGGCTCTTGGCTGGCTTGGTGAGTCAGGAAGTGGCCGGTCTGGGCAGAGCTCTGAATGGAACCACTGCCGGGAACTGGGAGCTGGAGAAAGAGAGTGAATGACTGAAGTCACACAGTGAATTGGCATCCAGCCTGGGACATGAATCAGGGGGCACATCTCCTAAGCTCTCAGTCGTGGAAGGGACTTGAATGGACCCCTGGTTCACTGCCCTTCTGATGCTGGAATTTTCTCCTAAGGTGCCTTAGGCCAGTGATGGCTGGGATGCTTCCTTGGTGGGGAAATGCCACTTCCCAGAGAATTCATCCCTTTCTCAGACAGTGCTCACTGGTAGAACATTCTGGTTCAGTGCAGGGTTCGCTGAGCCTGTCTCCATCACCTCTTGAGTTGCTTTTGTCCTCCCTTGGAGCCCTTCAGTCTGCTAATACTTCCTGTAGTCAGGAAGGGCTCCGGGACTGCTGAGCTACCCTTCTAGGGATCCTGAAGTGGGCCAGAGCTGGCTCCTCTGAGACGGAGAGCACGAATGCAGGAGTGGCAGGCATCGAGGCAGCTGGGGAAAGAGGTATTTTGAGTCAGGGGATCTGCTTGGTGCTTCTCCACGGCGTCTCAGGGACAGCGCTGCCTACTTTGCTGAGGGTCGGGCCCCCAGTGCCTCCAACCGGGGTTTCTCGCTTCCTGGCTGGGCCACTCAGTCATCTCCTCGCTCTCACCCTCTCTGCATCTGTGACGCTGGTGTTTCCTGCCAGGCCTCCTGCACCTGCTCCCCTCCAAGCTCAAAGGCCCACCCAGCCCCTGAGACACCTGACCATGGGGCCGAGCCTGGCTGTGACTCCCTGGATGCCGCACCTCTCCTCTCTCGCTCTGTGTTCCCACGCTCTGTCTGCACTTCCCGTGCACCCGCTGGGAGCTGGCTGCCTTCTCCTCCCTGGGCTGGGACCCCTGGCTGTCTGCAGAGCTTGCCACTCTGTCACACACCATGTCTCCAGGAAGGGGCTGTAAGAGCCACAAGGTGATGGGTGGCAGCTGAGCACAGGCTCCGGGAGCTGGGGTAAATTAGGTTCCTGGACCCACCTCCAAGGTGTGTGTGGAGGCTTCTCCACACCAACCAGCAATACTCCAGACACCAGCTGGGTGGCTGCGATTCAACTCAATCCTGACACTATCTACCTGGCCATAGCATCAGATCCTACAGGTTAAACGCTCAGTCCTGCCCCCCACCCCCCTTCAGATACCAGTCGCAAGCCCAGGCTGTTACCTGTGCTTCTGACCAACTGGCTATAAACCAGAGGTTCCCAGAACCTCCTCCACAGTTTCAATGAATTTGCTAGAGTGGCTCACAGAACTCAGAGAAACATTTTACTTACTAGATTACCAGTTTATTTTTAAAAATGTATTTATTTTATTATTTTTGGCTGCGTTGGGTCTTCGTTGCTGCACGTGGGCTTTCTCTAGTTGCGGCGAGCGGGGGCTACTCTTGGTTGCAGTGTGCGGGCTTCTCATTGCGGTGGCCTCTCCTGTTGCAGAGCACGGGCTCTAGGCACGCAGGCTTCAGTAGTTGTGGCTCACGGGCTGTAGAGCGCGGGCTCAGTAGTTGTGGCGCATGGGCTTAGCTGCTCTGCGTCATGTGGGATCCTCCCGGACCAGGGCTCGAACCCGTGTCCCCTGCATTGGCAGGCGGATTCTTAAGCACTGTGCCACTGTACCAGTTTATTACAAAAGGGTGTAACTCAGGAATAGCCAGACAGAAGAGACACACAGGCAAGGTATGGGGAAGAGGCACAGAGCTTCCATGCCCTCTCCGGGAGCACAGCTGTCTCCAGCTTCCACATGTTCTTCAGCACAGAAGCTCTCTGAAACACAGCCTTTTGGGTTTTCATGGAGGCTTCGTGACTTAAGCCTGATTGATTAAATCGTTGACCATCAGTGACTGATTCAACCTCCAGCCCCTCTTCCATCCCTGGAGGCTGGGGGTGGGACCGAAGTTACAGCCCTCTGTTCACACAGTTGGTCCTCCTGGCAGCCAGCCTCATCCTTAGGTGGGGTCCAAAGGTCACTCCATTAACATAACAAGAGACCACCTTTGTCACTCTTGGCACTTAAGAAATTCCAAGAGTTTTGGAAGCCATGAGCCAGGAAATGTGGACAGAGACGAAATATCTATGAAAAATATATTTTGCTCATCTCAGTGACCAAATATATATGTCTTACAAATCACAATATAGCATGGGACCTCCTTCCCTGCAGCCCAGGAGGTAGCTCTGGCCTGTGGAGAGGGTCCAGGACCGTCTTCTAACCCCTGTGATAGTGCAGCCCCAGGCAGGTCCCAAGGCCCTCTGAACTGGGGCTCCCCACCCGGGGCCTGGGGCTGGTTGCACGGCAGTTGGGAGCACAGAGAGCTGGGGATTTGCTCAGAAGGGACAGAGAGCCCTGTCAGCGGCTGTGGATTCTCACTGGCCATTTACTGAGGCCGATTTCTGGGCTGAGTCCGATGGACAGAGCTTGCCAGGCATCCCCTGTTGGTTGTAGCTCGGATGACCTCAGAGGGCCAAAGGAACCTGCTGATGGTGTGAGGGGAGTGAAGTCAGGGCTTGTGGGATCCTTAGAAAACCCCAGAGGGACTGAGAGGAGAGGAGGGGCCTGCTGCACGCTGGCCCGTGGGCTCCACCTGCCTGTCCCTCGGTATTCTCACCCAAGTCCCTTCAGATGTGGCGTGCTGGGCTGTGTGCCATGAGAAGATGCCAAAATTATCTAGGTGCCTCTAGCCTGAAGGGGAAAACACTACCCCCGTCCTGGGGGAGTCTCCAGGCCCACGAGGGTGCTGGACACACATGGAGGAAAGAGGCAACATACTCACAAATGTAGTTTGAGAGCAGCTTGCTAATGAGGGTGTGGCTGATACACCACGAAAACCACGTCGGAATCTCCTCAGCCTTAAATGCCAGAGTTGGGTCAGGAAGGGAAACCCGCTGGGTGACAAAACACGTGAAACCCACTGGCGGGGTGGGTCGGGGAGGCAGGAGGGTCCTGTGTATTGGGAGCAGGCACCAAGGTGAGCAGACACAGTGCTCCGGTGAATCCCTGAGTTTCCTTCAGGTGGTCTGAAGATGCTGCCGACAACCCCGTCTCAGCTCAGGGCCACATCTTACCCTCTGCCAGCTGCTGGGTGTCACCTGAGGGCAAGATAAATAAGACCCAGGCACATGAAGTGCGTTGGGGGCAATGTGGGTGGGCTGGTCCAGGGTTTGGTCCTGCTAAGCTCAGTGTTGGAGCGCGGTGGCCCAGGAAGGAGGTAGCAAGCAACGGGGCTGAGCATGGCAGGGTGGGCGAAGGACCTGGGAGCTTGGCCCTATAACCTGTAGGAGGATCTGGTGGGGTTGTCCTCTGTCTCTGCCTGTCCCGGTGTCCTGGTTTCCTGGGCCCTCTTAGCCTGGGGGCCACACAGGACCTTGCAGAATTCTGTGATACTGTTGACAGAACGGCAACATGGGTGACTGGGGTTATCTGCCCCAGGGCAGCGTGCTTTGATGGACACATGACTGACTGGCAGTGGCCTTGTGATAGGATGTATGCGTGGTGGTGCTGGGGCTGAGGACCTGAGGGACAGGGCTGTCGGACGGAGCACCTTGATGTGGAGGGCCTTAAAGAGGGTCCTACTGAGGGCTGTGGGCCAAAGTCATGGTCTAGGACCACATGGAGCTCACATACATCCCACGGAAAGAAAATCTCAGCTCTGGTTATGTCTGGAGAAAGGGACACGCTATGAGATATGATGTCCCAGTAAGGATGGGAGTGGTCCTGACCCTGAGTGGGGCCCACAGACATGCCCGCTTTCCTTTAGATCTCAGTAGAGCTAGAGGCCTCCAGTATTAACCAGCTCTGGTCCTGAAGCAGTGGACCCTGGAGCCTGCCCCCTGCTGGTGAGATCTATTCTAGATCCTGGGTTTCAGATCCTCAGAAGCTGCCAGGGATGTTCCTGTTGTTTCTTGATGGCCATGTAAAAGGTGGAGCTGGCTCTGTCTTGGAGGTCTGTTCACAGGCCTGGAGCCACTGGCATGTTGCCAAGCCTTCAGGAGGTTGGTGGTAGGGGGCTCTCAGTGTGGAGGGACCTGATGCTCAGAAACCCCCGGGGGGGGGGGGGGGTGGGGTGGGGGCCTGGGTTACCTGGGTGGTCTTGGGATTCAGGGGATGCTGTTCCTTCCTGAGCCTCCACGCTAATGGCACCTAAGCCACGGCATGGAGCAGTTACACTTCCAGGGCTCCACTTCTGCACAGAGCACAGAGATGATGTACTGGAAGCCCCAGGTGGTGAGGGACGGGGGCTGGACAAGGTGAGCCCCAAGAAACAGGAAGTGGTGTTCTTCAAAGGAATCTGGTCCCAGGGTCAGAGGACCTCAGCCACCAAGTGTTACGGGGCTTTATTTGTCTCTGCTGGGTGAGATTCCTGTGGTTGCTACGTTTCTCCACCAATCACGAATCCATTCCCTTTTCTAATGAGTAAGAATGGGCGGGGGGAGAGATATTTTGTGATTCTGTAAATACTTTGCTCCATATCCAATTTTTACCCAGCAGATTTGACACCCATTGTTATTTCTTGGTTGGATATCGTTTTGATGGTTGCTAAATGGTGATATCTTAAATCAATTATTAATTTTTTTTTGCATTAATCATCTGGCATTCCACTGTAAGGAAAAGTGTCCTCCTGTTGTATTTATTCATTTATTTCTATATGGATTCACGTATTCCTATTTTATTCAATGGTTTAGTCTGTTCCCGTCATTATTTATTGTCATGTTCAAGTTGTACCAGATTTGGCCTGTGGGAACCCTTGAAAGCAGGCTTCTTTGTCCTTTTGACATTTTTTTTTTTTAATATAATTTTCTGAGTACTTCCTTGTTTTCTGGCACAAAAAGGTGTTCCAGGGTCATCTTCTACCTTCCCTGGCCTAACCCTGGAATTAGTTACTGCTCGGAAGAGCCCAAATTGCCTTTTGATGAAGTGAAAATACAGCTTCCCAGGCCCACCTCCGACCTGGAGTCTCAGGGAGATGGGCGTGGTTGTGAGTGGGTCTGGGTATCTGGGGCCGCCTTCTCGAGAGGCTGTTGCCCGTGTTACTAGAGCTTAGGGTGCGGGGCGCGCTGGCTGCTCAAGTGGCGACACCTGGCGGTGGTTCAGGAACCTGCATTGCTGTTAGGACAATGCCTTGGATCTGGGACTTGAAGGGTCTCATCGACTTCCCCGGCCTCCTCCTAGGTCTCCTGGGATGGGGAGCTGGCTCCAGCCTCCTTCCTCGGTGTTCTGAACACCCGCCCATTACACACACACACACACACACACACACACACACACACACACACACACACACACACATATATATACCTGCCCCAACCCTGCCCTCCCTTAGCCCGGCTGCCCACGCCCAGGCTCCAACCTGAAGGGTTCAAGCTGCAGAGCTGGGTACATTCAGGGCCTTGAGCTCCTTCCATCTCAGGACCAGGACTCGCTCCAGGAGTTTCCGGACATCCCTAATATTACTCAGCAGAGATAGATGTCTAGTGAACTATGCTGAATCGCTCAGAAGTCGCTCAGAAGTCATGAGTCGCTGCGTCATTAACAGTTATGTTTATAAAGGGTTTATCAAAATTTGGGGAAATGCTTACTATCTAATATTAAGTAAAAGACAAGCATTTGCTGTACAGCAGAACTGTACATTATTCATTTAAGAAGACTGGAGAGAATTATATCAAAGTGTGAATAGTGGTGGAATTATGGCAATTTCTTTTTTTTTTACATTTTTCTTTAAGGCTTTTGTAATTTCCAAACTTTCTTACTTCGGAGTTTTTATTACTTTGATCGATTAAAAGGCTGCCCCAGGACATCTGCTGGACCTGTTGTATCAGGGAAGGCTCGGCCAGGCCTCCATGGCCTGGGAGCAGTAAGAGTAGAGAGCGCCATGGCTGTACCTTTTCTTCAGGTCCGGCTGCCCCTTTGAAGGGTGCCGGTCTCCTGGTAGGCTCGGGTGGGGTGGGAGCACAAGGCAGCCTTCCCCTGTCCATGTGAGTGGCGTGATGGGTCACTCTCCTCTCACTGGTCAAAGCTGGAGCATCTGGGGGTGAGATGGGGGACAGGGGTGCTTCTGGGAGGGAAGAGGGCTCAGAAAGCTGAGCAGCACCCTGAGACCCTCTCAGTGCTAGCTGGGGCCTGAGCAGAGCAAGGCCGAGCTGTCGGTAGAGAGACAAGGGAGGACCCTTGGCTGAGCGAGTGGCCAAGGGGGCTTTTTCCGGAAGATGGGCCTATGCTGAGAGTTGAAAAATCCTGCAGGTGAGGTTCGATCGCTGATTCATTTATAGAAGCTTACTAGGCATTCTATTAACTAATTTAATCCTCATTTGACCCTATGCAGAAAGTGCTCTTGCTATCACTACCCCATTTTACAGACAAGGAAACAGAGGCACAGAGAGTTTACAGATCTTGCCAAAGTCACACAGCTTCTGAGTGGTGGAATTGACTCCAGATTCAATGCTCTTAACCACCTGACTATGCTGATGGGGCCACAGACTCCATTTTTGGTAGAGGGACGAAAGGAACAGGAAGGATGCTGGAGGGCGGTGGTCAGAGGCCAACACACTAACCTGCTGCCCTCTCTCCCCCATCTCTTCCAGGCCTCGCTGGTCCTGCAGGTGTCCTACACGCCTCTCCCTGGAACCATGCCCACATTCCCACCTTCGACGCCTCTGGAACCCTCCCCGACTCTGCCTGACATGGATATGGTGGCTGGTGAGAAACCCACCCTCACCCTGGCAGGGCCCCGGGGGGAGAACCCTAGCAGTGGCACCCGAGTCTGAGAAGGGGGTGCCTTCCTTATATTGGGGGCTGCCCAGGCCTGGAGAAGGGAGGCCATGGGTGGGTGGGGAGTCTTGAGAGCTGACTTCTGTCTTGCAAAACCAAGGGGCAGGAGGAGGGCTCCCCTAGGTGCCGCTAGGGTTAGTGTGAGGATCCCTTCCCAGCACCAACTGTTCAGGAAGGGGACTGTGCCAGGGCTGGGCACACTGCCCTCTGCAGCTCCAGAGGGGTGGGAGTTTTAGAGGTAGGCCTGTGCTGAGATGGGGTCCATCCTAGGTGATGCCTGAGGCCCCACCCACTCCCCAGAGCTGGATGCCTCCCTGCCCTGGCACTCCGTAGGCCTTTAGCAATGACACGTGACCAAAGAGCTGGATTTTCCCTGAAAGAGCCCTGGGCTGAAGTCAGGGGACCTGAGTTCCAGTCTTGCCTTTGACACCAAGTAGCTGTGTGACTTTGGGCCAGTCACTCCCTCTCTGGTCCTACAGTTTATTATTTGTGAAGTGAGGAGACTGAATTGTCTAAGTCTCAAGGTTGCCTCAGTTCTCTTTATTTACCTCTCCTGGCCTTGTGAAGTGAGGACCCAGCCCAGGGTGGCTGTCTTGCCCAGTGCTGGGCCTGGGCGTGACAGTCCAGCCTGCTGGGGTGAATAGGAAGCCACATAGGTGGGCCAGGTGGGGTCTTGCCCGTGGGAAAGATTCTCTCATGGTGAAGGGAGCTAGAAGCAAACCCAGCATGACACCCGGCAGCCCGTCCCAGGTGTGCCCCGAGCCTGTCCTGCGGCCTGTGTAGGGCTCCTGGTGAGGCAGGCAGGGCAGGGCCCCTCTTGTTGGACTGGGCACTGTCTGAGCTTGGAGGTGGGGAGATCCTTCTGGACTGGGGTTGAGGGGGGAAGCAGGGGGTGCTCCTGGTGACCGAGGGTGGGGAGGCTGAGGGCCCTGAACGTTCTGGGGCCACTTTTGAGGTGAATCTGACAGAGTTGGGCTCCAGCCACTCGGGGAAGGCTCCTAGCGGTGGCCAGTTCCCAGTCCTTCCCGGAAGGTGGTGAGAGGGACAGTTGGACAGATATGGCGCCTGTTTCGGAGCTTTTGCCAGGTCAGGGCAGGCGGGGAGAGCAGGGTTGGGGCGGGGGGGCTAGCTTGGCTTCCCTCACCAGCTCCCTCCTCCCCTTCTGGGGCTGTGCCCTGCCCGTGTGCCAGGTGGGGGACAGAGCCGGGCTGAGACTTGGTCCCTGCTCAGTGACAGCACCGTGGACACAAGATACTCTGGAAAGAAGTGGCTGGCCCCCACGGGTGAGACGCGGGCCGGGCCGTCCCAATCCTACCACCTGTAACCGGCTCGCTTGCTGCCATCGTCAGCTCCCCAGAGTGGGACAAGGTGGCCAGAAGGGCTCATCCCGCAGGACGAGGTGGGGAGGGCTGGGGCCATTCTGTCTCCTCCTGTCGACTCACTGGACTGACCACCCTCAAGTGTCAGCTGTTGGAAGCTCCTCTTCTTCTCCCTCATCCATCCTGGCTGAGTGGTGGGGAAAGAGAGGGGAAGGGGATTTGGGTGCTGAGCTGTTGGGTCCTTCATCGGGGTCCCTGATGATGGAGGATCCTCCCAGGGGCCGGAGGAACCCAGCCTCATCAGGACCCTCTCCTCCAGACACAGGAGGAGAGGAGGATACTGAGGACCAGGGGCTCACGGGAGACGAGGCCGAGCCATTCCTGGACCAGAGCGGGGCTCCGGGCCCGGGGGCCCCCATCACCCCAAAGAAGCCACCTTCCCATCCTCCCCCCTACCACCCCGGGGCAAGAAGGAAGAGAAGCACGCCCGCACCCAGAAAGCCGCTGTCGGACAAATCGCAGGACTTCCAGGTGACTGCAGTCTCCTCTTTCAGCCCGCAGCAGCCGCTGAGGCCAGCGCAAAACTTGTCTGTCCAGCCATGGGGAAGGTCCTAAGGGCTCTCCTAGGTGGGAGTCTGGTTCCCCTGGGTCCTGGGCAAATGCTAGATAGGGAGGCCATGGCTTGGGACCTCTAGGAAAAGCCTCTGCCCAGCCCATGGTTTTGCTCTTTAAAAAAAAAAAAAAAAGAAGAAGAAAAAGGGTCACTGCAGAGACAGCATCACTACAGTGTTATCTGTTTCCCCAACCAGAGTTGCCCTAGCCAGCCGGTGCTGTGCTGTTCAAAGTGTGGTCCGTGGACGAGCAGCATGGGTGTCACCTGGAAGCATGTTAGAAAGGCGGGATCTTGGGCCTATCCCAGACCCACTGAATCAGAATTTGCACTTGAACAAGATCCCCAAGTCTGAGAAGCTCTGCCTATCTTTTTTTCTCCCTCTATCCATTTCCCCTATTTATAGCCATGATTTTTCTGAAGGTCATGTGCAATTTGAGTTTGTTCAAGTTTTTCCACAGAATAGAACTATGAATATTAACCCTTTGACATTTTTTTATCCAAAAATCTATCCCATTTAATTTGCCTTTTTTCTTTTAAAATTTTTATGTTTATTTATTTATTTTTTGACTGCACCATGTGGCACGTGGGATCTTAGTTCCCCGACCAGGGGTCGAACCCATGTTCCTTGCAGTGGAAGTGCAGAGTCTTAACCACTGGACCCCCAGGGAAGTCCCTAATTTGCCTTTTAATTTGGGTCCTTTGCTTGTTCTTTCTCTTTTCTACAGAATTTTCCATTTTGATGTAATTGCATTTAGTGATATTTAACTATTCAGGACTACTATTAAAGTTAAAAACAGGAAACTTAAATATTTATCTAGTAAATGAAACAAATTGTAAAAATATGCTTCAGTTCTAAATTGTGGTAATTTCAGCAAAAGTTCTAGTTATAACCACTAGGTTTGCCTGGGAGACAAAATTCTAACTTATTTTTATTATTATTCACAAGACATGTTATTGTTTTTCTCCTTAGAAAATTAATACATTTTTGGGGGTAGAAAATTTGGAAAATACTGTACAGTGAAGAGAATAAAGATCACTCACCCCCTTCCCATTGCCATTGATAGTATATTCTGTAGTATCTTATTTTTAAAGAAGAGTCGATTAATAAAGAAATAACTGCTGATTAGAAATTAGAACCAGTAAACATCGTATTTTTTCATGAAAGTTTTAATACTTTAAAATGTATTATTTTTTAACATTTTGCTTAAATTTGGAAGCACAGATGTTCTGGAAACCTTCATTTACTGAAAGTTCAATCAAGAAAGCTCTTATTTCTCAGAATGTCAGACATTCTGTCTTGCACCTTATACTACATAAGAATAAAGTGGGGTTACATCACTATGTAACTTTGACCTCTGAGGGGATTGTCAGTGAGGAATATTCAAGCCACACAGAAACATCGGCTTCAAGGGGTCTGAGGTGGGGCCACGCGTGACATGAACGGGGGTGGGATCCTCAGCCCAGCCCTGGGATTTACCGTTGGCAGCTTACTTGGGGGAGCCTGGCAGCTCTTATGTGGAACCATGGGATTTTATAGATGCAAGGGACCTTGGTGGGAAGATATTGTTCTTACAGTGTTCTTCCTAATGCCTTTCTAATACCCGTCCCAAGAGGCCAGCTGTGAGGGTGGTCCCTGAGATTCCTGACTCTCTCGGGCAGGGGGTGGGTGCCTGATGACTTCTCCCTTTTCTTGCTCACGCCCCCTCCTGGCTTTCAGATCAGGGTCCAGGTGATTGAGGGACGCCAGCTGCCGGGAGTGAACATCAAGCCTGTGGTCAAGGTCACCGCAGCTGGGCAGACCAAGCGGACGCGGATCCACAAGGGAAATAGCCCCCTCTTCAACGAGGTGGGAGACCCTGGGTCAGAGCTAGGACCTTGGTGGGAGCACACGGCAGATGCCTGGCAGTTCATTCAGTGTTTGCATACGGTGCTAGCGTTGGGTGGAGAGCTGTGTCAGTTCCTGAGTAGGTTATCTGAGGAACTGGAGAGAGGGTTCCTGCTCTTACTCCTGCCTTGGGCTCCCCCTGCTTCACATCCCCATCATCCCGTGGGGCCGGCCACCCACCCTGTCCCTGAGGTGACAACCTCCGTGAGGTCGAATCCCCAGAGCTCGGTGCTGGGCTGAGCCCACTGCCCACTTGTTGTGTGGACCAGACCTAGAGGCTGGGCGGTGGCTGTCCCCTCCTGCCTGGGCTCGGCGGGCCTTCATCTGTCCCCCTTTCACCCTGAATCAACAGACTCTTTTCTTCAATGTGTTTGACTCTCCCGCGGAGCTGTTCGACGAACCCATCTTTATCACGGTACGTGGCAGCCCCCGAAGGCCCTCTGTGGGCTCAGCGTGCATGTGTGAGTATGTGTGAGTGTGAGTGTGTGTGGGTGAGGCACCCACCCCCCACCCGAGCCTGGATGACGGGGAGCAGCTCACAGCCTCGCCCCCGTGCTCACAGGGTTGCCTTCTGAGCTTGGATGCAAGCGGCAGCCGAGTGCGGAGTCCCCGCTGTTCAGGGTCAGGTGCCTTAGGCCAGTGTCCTGAACTAATTCTTGCAGTGGATCCTCGATTTTCATCTTGTTTTGTTTGTCTATATGCCTGCTTCTGACAAGATTTTCTTTCTCTGGACCTCAGCTCTTTTTTTCCCCCTTTCCTCTGAAAGGCAGTATAGTTTAGCAGTTAAAAGTGTGGGCTCTGAAGCCGAAGTGTCTGGATTCTGGTCCTGCCTATACCGTGTAAGGGTTGTGTGATTCTGTACAGATGATCTCTCCGTGCCTCTATTTCTTCATCTGTAGAATGGGGATAATAATAGTACCTACTCATGGGGTTTCTGTGAGGGTTAAACATTGCTTGGAACAATCTCTGGGATAGAGCAAGTGCTATTGGAGTGTGGGCTGTTATTTTTTGGGAGGGAAGAGCCGTTCGGTTGGTTCCTGTCTGGGTCAACCTTTGCTAGTGAATGAGAGTTTGAATTTGTCTTTCCTTCCAGGTGGTGGACTCCTGTTCCCTCCGGACAGATGCTCTCATTGGGGAGTTCCGGGTAATGGTTTATTTTCTTTGAAAGCAATCAGTTCTTGTTTATCCATGTTAATGGAAGCTCTGTGGATGATGGGCAGGGTTGGTGCTCCAGAGATCCTGTCTGTCTTGGTCTGTGTTGGGGAAAATGTAATGAAAAAAACAAAACAAGATCTTCTCCTAACCCAGAAATCCTCTCCATAAAGGTAGTAGAGAAAGAAAGCACTTTTGTTATTGAATAAGCATTAAACCAGAATATGATGCTATCACGGGCCATCCGCTAAGAGACTGCAAAGACAGAAAGTAATCTTTTTTTTTTTTGCGGTATGCGGGCCTCTCACTGTTGTGGCCTCTCCCGTTGCGGAGCACAGGCTCCGGACGCCCAGGCTCAGCGGCCATGGCTCATGGGCCCGGCCGCTCCGCGGCATGTGGGATCTTCCCAGACCGGGGCACGAGCCCGTGTTCCCTGCATCGGCAGGTGGACTCTTAACCACTGCGCCACCAGGGAAGCCGCAGAAAGTAATCTTGTATAGAGCCAAGCAGACACAACCCTTTCCATATATGTTCTCAAGATAAACAATAACTAAACAATAACTAGTGCTCGAGTTAGCGGCCTGGATAGTACCCTCAGTCACACATAGTTCATCCTAAATTTACCTAGTTATTGGGGTGACCATCTGTGTTTGCTAATTGACTTTATCCACAAAAAAAGACAGAAAGCAAGCTCACATTTTTATGATGGGGGGGTAGATTTACAATTTGGTTAAGGTAGGCCCTTCCCTTTCCCAGAGATGGGAGAGCCTGGAGAAAGGCACTCCTGGATCATAAAGCTGACGAAAGGCTTATTTGGTTTCTAAAAAGGTAACATTTCAAAGAGTTAGAGAAAGTACTTACATTAAGTTTTCTAATGAAAATGTTCTGACAAAAAGAGAGGAGAGGGAAATCTCTCCCCTTGTTTCCAAGAGGGAGGATTCAGCTTCTTTTTTAAATTCGCATTTGTCCTTACATCTTGGAAAGGCAGCGTGGGACCTGAGTTTAGGCAGCCCTCCTCCTAATTCTGACAATCTCGGGCCAGCGTGACGCCAGCGCTCTGTGCCCTGGGCTCACCTGGGTTGGGAGTGGGGTCCAGATGCGGAGTCCATGGGGATGGGGTGGAGTGGGGTGGGGCGCAGTGGAGGGAGCGGGGGAGCCTGCCCCCTCATTTGTCTCAGATGTGCAGAAGTGAACAGTCCACTGCAGAGGACCTTGAACCAACAGCATAGGACGGTTTTAACAAATTACATAGTGTAAAGGCAACTAGTAATGGAGGCCTTCACGAATGCTGTTTTAATGTCATTTTATTGATTTTCTCATTTTGAACCCATAAGCATTTATCAAATGGAAAGAAAAGGCATAGATTTATTTGACCCTCCTCTTGCTATCCAAATAAAATGCGGCCCCTTCTCCAAGAAGTAGTCACAAGGTAGAAAACGGAGTCTTTTTCTGGAGAAGCAGTTTCTTTAAAAGAATGGGCTTGTGCTGGAGTCATTCTGTAACACTTAGGTTACAGGATCTTATGTTTTGAGTCTCTAATCTTGTTATAAGAACCCAAGGGTTAGGTTAAAAAAGTATTCTTTTTTCTAATTATAAAAGTAATCCATGATTTAAAAAAACTTCGTAGTTTTTTTTTTTTTTTGCGGTGCGCAGGCCTCTCACTGTTGTGGCCTCTCCCGTGGCGGAGCACAGGCTCCGGACGCGCAGGCTCAGCGGCCATGGCTCACGGGCCCAGCCGCTCCGCGGCAAGTGGGATCTTCCCAGACCGGGGCACGAACCCGTGTCCTCTGCATTGGCAGGCGGACTCTCAACCACTGCGCCACCAGGGAAGCCCATAAACTTTGTAGTTTTTGAGAGCAATTTTAGGTTCGTAGCAAGACTGAGTGGAAAGTACAGTTCCCACATACCCCCTCCCCTAACACATGCATAACCTCTCCTACCATCAACATCTGACTAATCTGTGATTTTTTAAATGGAAAATTATAAAATATAGGAAAGAATAAAAATAAAATAAAAATCACCCAAATCTACCACCCAGAGGTAGTACAGTTGCCGTTCGGTGTGTTTCCTTTGCTCTGTCTTTTCTATGCGTAGATATACTTTACCAAACTTCCATCAAAATGTATTCCACTTTCTATCCATGTGATATCAGAAGATGAACATTTCCCCATGTCTCCAAATGTTCTTCAGAACATGATTTTTAATGGGTTGGTATCATGCATCATACTTTATTTAACACTCTGGGGACAAGAGTGTGACGTGTGCCTCCTTCTGTTTGATTTCAGATGGACGTGGGCAGCATCTACCGAGAGCCCCGTGAGTCACCCTCTCCTCCCCTGGGGCAGGTCCTTGCATTTGGGTTCTGGAGGCTGCATGGGGGCATCCATTTGGGATACTCATCTTTCCTTCTAGGAGATTTTAGAATTTAGAGGTGGGGTTTGATCTTGGAGGTGAGGCTGCAGGAATGAAGAGATGACAGGCTTTCATCTTCTGGGTAAAACAGGCCCCCAGGAAGATTGAACCCTCACGTGGGTCTCAGCTGGCCCAGCTGGAGGGCTAAATCTGGAAGGCCCAAGCAAGGGTTGCTGGGGACTGGGGTGCCTCCAGACAGGACGGGTCATTTGGATGCCAAGTCTAGGATTTCTCTACACCCTGGTCACTTCCTGAAGGGGAGGAAAATGGCTGGGGGTCTGGCTTTGGCAGCCTCCGATAGGGGTTTCTGTTAACATTTCTGACTTGGACCAAAATGAACACTCAAGGTACATTTTATTCTAGAATTTGAGTCCTTCCCCCATGTCTGGGTAGATGAGTCCTTCATCTCATCCAATGGAGTCCACCCGGGGCTCCCAGAGGTGGTTGCAGACTTGTGTCTTTCCAATTCTGGGATCACCAAGGGTGTTGTCTCTCTTAGGACATGCTTATCTCAGGAAATGGCTGCTGCTTTCAGACCTGGATGATTTCTCTGCTGGAGCCAGAGGCTACCTGAAAGTGAGCCTTTGTGTGCTGGGGCCTGGAGACGAAGCCCCCGTGAGTACATTTCCTCGTCCCCCTCACAGCACCTCCGCCTGGCCTTGGAGGCACCAAATGAAGAAACAAAAAAACAACTTTAGTTTTTCTGATTTAAAAGAATACATGGCAATTATGAGAAATGTAGAACATGTGGAAAAGCATAAATAAAAATTGAATCACTCATAATTCTACCCATCAGAGAGAACCGTCATTAATACCTTCTTGCATATTCTCCCAGAAGGGTATACATGTATATTTTTCTCTTTTTTTTTGGTGCAAAAGTGAGATCACTCACTCTGTAATGTATTGTAGTCTGAATTTTATCACCTAAGAATATATCATTGTCATCTTTATGGTCAGTAAGTAAAGTTATAAGTTGGAGGTGGTAAGAATGAGAAAGGCTTTCAGAGTTGGGGAAGTATCAGCATCTCTGTATGTCTGGGGAGAGGAGAGAAGGTTTGGAACAGTTGTTGAGGAACAAGGGGTTAATTAGATACAGACAGAAGGATTTCTTTTTTTATTTAAAAAATTTTTTAAAAATTTGTTTATTTATTTATTCATTTATATTTGTAACTGTAAGTTTGTTTTCTGTGTCTGTGAGTCTATTTCTGTTTTGTAAATGAGTTCATTTGTATCATTTTCTTTTATATTCCACATATAAGCAGTATCATATGACATTCATCTTCTTTGGTCTGACTTACTTCACTTAGTATGATAATCTCTGGGTCCATCCATGTTGCTGCAAATGGCATTATTTCATTCTTTTTTGATGGTTGAGTAATATTCCGTTGTGTGTGTGTGTGTGTGTGTGTGTGTGTGTGTGTGTGTGTATGCATGCACACACACCACAAGACAGAAGGATTTCTGAGCAGACACAAGGGCAGACACTCTGGGCTGGAGGCTTTATGGGAGGGTGACCTCATAATACTCAGTGGCCTGGAAGCAGGAGAGGGGTAAGATGGAGGTGCTGTCAGGTGTGGACAAGGCAGGTGTGGTGGAGGCACAGGACTGAGGTAGCTGATGAGCCTGGCAGGGCGGATGCAAGAGGACTGGGGATAGAGCTGATGAGGAGGAAAAAGAAGAGGGAAGGGTTAGGGAACACACATTTATTGAGTGCCTGCTGTGTGCCAAGCTCTGTGTTGGGTGCCTCACTTGGTGTGAGGGGGGTTGGAGGAGGTGGATAGGTTGAAGTCTGTCTTTAGAGAAGGGTCTCAAGGTCAAGGTCTTCCTAGAGGATTGGTTCTCAGTGGCTGGAGGTTTGAGATATGGCCATCCCTCTAGCAGCTGCAGGGGAGGGGGATTAAGATGCTGCTGGTTGGGGCTTCCCTGGTGGCGCAGTGGTTGAGGGTCCGCCTGCCGATGCAGGGGACACGGGTTCGAGCCCCGGTCCGGGAAGATCCCACATGCCACGGAGCGGCTGGGCCCGTGAGCCACGGCTGCTGAGCCTGCGCGTCCGGAGCCTGTGCTCCGCAACGGGAGAGACCACAACAGTGAGAGGCCCGTGTACCGCAAAAAAAAAAAAAAAAAAAAAAAAAAAAAAAAAGATGCTGCTGGTGGAGGACAAGGGACTGTGTTGGTGAATGACTTGTCCGCGTGGATATTGATTATCTCATGGGAGAATCGGAAATCAAACACGCAAATGTTGAGTGAGATACTGAGATCATCAAGGCACGGTGAGCCAGGAGGAGTGGGAGAGGCAGGAGTGGGGAAGGCGAGTCTCCAGGAGGAGTGGGAGAGGCAGGAGTGGGGAAGGCGAGTCTCCAGGAGGGCTGGGGAGGTGGAATCCCCAGGGAAAGCCACGTGTGATCATGGAGGCGGAGGGCAAGTTCCACGAGGCTCTTAAGGACGAGAGCTCTGGCTGCTGACGAGAGCTCAAGAAGCCGCTGTGCAAAGGGTTAGGGGAAGGAGAACCCCGGGTGCTGTGCAGAGGCCAGTGGAGCTCGGGTGGACCAGCCCCACCCAAGGGCACCTCCCCTGATCTCTCATCCTGTGTCCCTCTGTAGCCCAGGCAGACATTGTGCTTTCCTGCTCCTTTTCCTTCTACGTGGACTCTCTGAATCTATTACCCTTTCCTAAGACACTCTTTCCTCTTCTTCCCATTGATCAGACCCTTGTTTTTCCCAGATGAAACCACTTTTCTTGAGACCAACTCAGAGGGAAGCCCCTGTTCTCTGCTTCAGCTCTTTGTGGCTTTCAGGATGGGAGGAGCGGCCATCTTTTGGTTTCCCGCAGTAGCTTCTCAACTTCAGCATTGCCTTCTTCTTTTTTTTAAAATTAATTTTATTGGAGTATAGTTGATTTACAATGTTGTGTTAGTTCCTGCTGTACAGCAAAGTGAATCACTTATAAATATACATATATCTACTCTTTTTGAGATTCTGTTCCCACATAGGTCATTACAGAGTATTGAGTAGAGCTCCCTGTGCTATACAGTGGGTTCTTATTAGTTATCTATGTTATATATAGCAGTGTGTATATGTCAAACCCAATCTCCCAATTTATACACCCCCCCCTTGGTAACCTAAGTTTGTTTTCTACAACTGTGACTCTATTTCTGTTTCGTAAATAGGTTCATTTGTACCATTTTTTAAGATTTCACATATAAGCGATATCATATATTTGTCCTTCTCTGTCTGACTTACTTCACTCAGTATAACAATCTCTAAGTCCATCCATGTTGCTGCAGATGGCATTATTTCATTCTTTTTTATGGCTGAGTAATATTCCATTGTATATATGTACCACATCTTCTTTATCCATTCCTCTGTTGATGGACATTTAGGTTGCTTCCACGTCCTGGCTATTGTACATAGTGCTGCCATGGACATTGGGGTGCATGTATCCTTTCGAATTATGGATTTCTCTGGATATATGCCCAGGAGTGGGACTGCTGGATCATATGGTAGCTCTATTTGTAGTTTTTTAAGAAACCTCCATACTGTTCTCCATAGTGGCTGCACCAATGTACATTCCCACCAGCAGTATAGGAGGCTTCCCTTTTCTCCACACCCTCTCTGGCATTTATCGCTTGTAGATTGCCTTCTTCTCTGAAGCCTGCCTCACTGGTTATTTCCCCTGGTCTTCTGGGCCGTTACCTACCCCTGGCACAGGCAGAGCTGGTGCAGGAGGGTCCTTGCTGGCAGACTCCCGTCTTTGCCATCGTTCTGAGGTCTGACGTGTCCTTGCTGATGAGCCACCAACGTCTGATCTTACTTCCTTTCAGACCCTGAGCTTGGAAATCGCTCTCCCCACCAGTTTCTTCCTGCCTCTTTCCCTCCCTCACCCTCAGTGACTGGCAGTTCTTCCTCACTGAGGTTACAGCCCTGACCCCTCTGAGTTTCCCGGCCCATCAACTCCCTCCTGAAGCCTGGCCCCCATCCCCGATCCTCACTCTCACTCTGTGCTCACTAGCTTCTGGGCTCTGCTGCCACACCTCGTGTCCCCCACCCTCCCCACGACATGCTGTCCGCACCACTCCTTGGTCAGCTTTGGGGGCAAAAGTCACCTGGAGTTGCTGTCAATGTCTTCCTTTACTTGGGTGAGGTTTACTCCTTATCCCATCCTCCACAGTGGCTGTTTCCAAAATTTCTGGTCAGGAATTCCCTGGCGGTCCAGTGGTTGGGACTCTGCGCTTTCACTGCCAAGGGCATGGGTTCCATCCCTGGTCAGGGAAACTAAGATCCTCCAAGCCACGTGGCACAGCCAAAAAAACTTAAAAAAAACAAAACAACCTCCTGGTCTTAAGCCCCAGCCTCGGTCCCGCTTAGAGAGACAGAGCTGCACAGTGGGAGTGATGTGAGTGCTTGAAGCTCCCTGGGTCATCAGCGCACCCCCCATCTTCCTTCATCTTCCCTCCCTTCCCCACTCCCCGTCTCCTTTGCATGTGCTCATGTCCTCCATACCACCCCCATCTTGTTCTTCCTGTCTCTCCTCTGGCTCCTGCACTCTGGTCTGTGCCAGACTCCAGATTTCCCAATCTCAAAACACCCTTGCCTTCACCATTTCTCCCCACCCCTCCCCTCCAAGCTGCTTTCATCTTCCTTTCAGCCATCACCAAGGTCACCAAGTTCTTGAGAGTACCCTGTGTCCCTCTTCTCCAGTCCTTTGCCAGCTGCTCACTCCTTCACCCCTTCAGCGTGCTTCCCACTGCCTCCTTCCCTGAACCACTGGCCTAAGGGTCATCCATCGCAAAGTCCCAGGAGCTCTTCTCTCATTAATCCGCTCTGTTGCTCCACAGCATTTGGTTCTGGAGCCCACGTCTTATTTGAAACTCTCTTCTCCCTCGGCATCCATGACTCCCCTCATTCTTTTCCTGTTTTTTTTTTTTTTTTTGGAATGGATCCTTCAAATTCAGTGGCTTGATAAAATTCTGCTGCCTGCATCTTTGCTGTGCCTTTGACGTGACATTCAAGGCCCATGAACATCTGGCCTCAGTCTGATTTTGCAGTGCGTCTATCTGTCTATGGAGGAGCCTGTCTCCGTCTACCTGAGGCTCCTAAATCGCTCATCTCCAGCCTGCATCTTCAGAGCTCCAGAAGCTCAGTTTCAGTTGCCTGTACCAAAGCACATGAACATGTCCCTTAGGCCCCTTTAACTTCACATATAGAAACCCAGTATCATTCGCTGCCCACTCCTCATACCTGATTCCCATCCTGTGTTAGGTGACATCTTGGGAAATGGCACTCATCATCCACTTAGTTCCCCAGGCCAGAGCGTCTTTCCTCATCCTTCAGTCCCACGTCTGTCAGTCCACACGCACACAGTTGGCCAGTCTTGTTGGCATGACAACCTCAGTGCATGCCTCTCCTCTCTCTTATCCCAAGACCAGAGTTCAAGGTCAGGCTCCCGTCATATCTTACCTGGGCCTCTATGGGAATGAAGATGTAGGTTCATCTGCTGTAACTCCAGTTAACCCCACATTACCACCAAAACCATCTTCTTTAAACTCAGATACAATCATGTGAATCTCCTCTTAAAAAACTGCCGGAGACCCACTCTCTCCCAGTTACTTTCAGGATGATGTCCAGGATCCTTAGCATGACATACAAGGCCATGAACATTTGGCCTCAGGCTGATTTTGCAGTGCCACTTGCCGGGACGTACTTCCATGGACTCCGTACTGTGGCCACACCAGACAATGTGACCCTTTGCAGAATGTACTTCCATCCTTCTCCCTGCCGTTTCACCTGATGGGATGCCTTCTCTGCCTACCAAAAACCACTTTGTTCTTCAAGACCCAATTCAGATGCTACTTCCTCCATGAAGCCTGCCTTGTCTTCCAGGGAAACTGATTGGTCTTTCCTTTCAGTCACCGCCCCATGTTTTGTTAGTTCAGTTAACGTGTCCATCTCTGTCACCGAGGCTCAGTTTCTTGAGGTCAGCGACAGTATAATAGATATGAACTGTTTTATCTCCCCTCTTGCCTAGTACAGGTCTTGTGCATAGCAGGTGCTCAATCAGTGCTTGTTGTCTAAGGGAGTGAGCAGTGTTAAGGATGATGACTGAAAGCAGAGGAGGTGAGCATTTTCTTCAGATGTGAGCTGAGGAAAAGCAGTGCAGAACTAATTCCTTCACAAGCACTTGTGTGACATGAGGCATTCTGGGATGGAGAATTTTGCTGCAAAGATTCTGAAGCAGGTTTCTGCCTGGGGACTGAGTGAGGATGGTCCAGGCAGCTTTCCAAGGAGTGAGCTGCTGGCCATGGCCTGATGCCACCTCTCTCCTATCCTTCTGCCACCCCCTTGCCCAAGTGCAGCACGTGGATCTTTTGTTCCTCACACTGCCAAGTTAGCCCTCGCTCTGCATGAGTTTCTGCCCCTGCCTGGATCCCATCATCCAGGTCTCCAAGCTGGCACATCACCAACACTATTCCCGCCCTCCCCTCAATATACTTACAAGCCCCCTTGCTCCGTTCTTTCTAAACCCACTGGTTCTGCATCCAGCCTACGTTAACCCTCATCTAGCTTATCTGTAAAGTGGGGTATCCCGGGGCCTTGCACCCCACAGCATTGGCGTCGTCTGGGCATTTGTGGGCTCCACCCCAGACCTGTTGAACCAGAATCTGGATTTTAGTTGGAAGGTATAGCAGTGGTCTAGAAGTCACTGATTCTCCAGTTTCTAACGTATAGCCACATTTGAGACCCACTGCTCATGGGGGTTGCGGTCAGGATTAAACGAGAGAGTGTATACAGTCAGTAAATATTGTTTTTATTATTACTGCTCTACTCATAATGCTCAGCACGTGGTATTACATTCATTTGCTTAAAGGTCTGCTTCCCCTGTGAAAGGTGAGCACCACGGGGGCAGGACCTCTGTCCACCTTGTTCACTGCGGCAGCCCTCGCCCCTCAGCGTGAGGCTGACACTCAGTAGTCCCTCAATGGATACTTGTTGGGTGAATGAACAGACGTTATTGAAGACAGCGGCTGGCCTAGACCTCTGTCACCTCTGTGCTATTTTTTTTGTTGGGTGGAATGGGAAGGAGACTGCAGTTCTTGAGTGCCTTGCCGGTGTGCCACGTGCATTTACACGTTATTGAAGTTGATCCTCCCACAGCCCGGGAGGTCAGTGTCATTGTCTCCACTGTCCACATGAGGAAGCAGAGTCTCGGGGTAAGGAACCTGTCAGAGATCACAGGCTAGGAAGTGGCAGGGCGAGATCTGCCTTTCTTCAAGATGCACCATTTATTTATTTATAAACATGACCTGAATGGTGCAATTTTGGATTGAGGAATGCTTTTTTCTAAAAAAAAATTTATTTATGTAGTTGCAACCAGGCCTTAGTTGCGGCAGGCGGGCTCCTTAGTTGCGGCACGTGGGCTCCCTAGTTGCGACAGTTGGTCTCCTTAGTTGTGGCTCGCCAGCTCCTTAGTTGCGGCATGTGAACTCTTAGTTGCAGCATGCATGTGGGATCTAGTTCTCTGACCAGGGATCGAACCCAGGCCCCCTGCATTGGGAGCGCAGCAGGGTCTTATCCGCTGCGCCACCAGGGAAGTCCCGAGATGCACCATTTAAGTGTGTCGGTTGAGCTCTCAGAAGAGGAAGGGAAAACACTGTGCTCGAAGGCACATTAAGGAATCATATTTGGTTGTGTTGTAGCTGGAGAGAAAAGACCCCTCTGAAGACAAGGAGGACATTGAAGGCAACCTGCTCAGGCCGACCGGAGTGGCCCTCCGCGGAGCACACTTCTGCCTGAAGGTCTTCAGGGCCGAGGATTTACCGCAGAGTGAGTCTGGTACCCTCGTTGGGTGACTGTGAGGGGGGACGCTGGGCTGGGCTGCCTCAGCTCCCTGGGGGAAGGAGATGGAGGGGCTGGTGCCCTGCTCCCTCTCTGCCTCCCCTTGGCCTGGCTTCCTCACCCCGAGGGTCTACTAGATCCGTGTCAGACCAGTTCTCCCTCTGCTCTGCCGTCTGGCGAAGCCTCACACCCTCTCTAGGTTTCCCAAGGCTTTTTACTGTTCTTAACAGAAAAACAGTCAGAATTAATGAGAAGTAATACTGATGCTGGTGGAGTCACAGAGATGCAAGAAATCTTGAGAGTACTAGCTGACCCTGGGCTCCGTTTCAGCATCCGCTAGGCCTGGCCTGGCTCTTTGGCCACTCCATGCACCCATTTTCTTGGCTCTCACTGGGGAGTCAGCACCATTTCAACTCTCTGTTCTGTGCTCACGGCTGCATCCCACTGATTTTCTTTCTCTCCTCTAGGAAGCCCCAGCCTGAAAATTGGCAGACCCTGGGCTGGGGAAGCAGTTGCTGAAATGTTAGAAGGGCTCAGTCTAGTTTGCCTGGGACTGTCCTGGTTTTAGCACCAAAAGTCCCACATCCCAGAAAGTCCTCATTCCCTGGTAAACTGGGACAGTGGGTCACCCTAGCTGTGGCTATGTCCTCATCATCCCAAGAAGGCCATTGTGGCCACTGCCTGATTTCTCACAGTGACTAACCCTGTACTAGCCCTACCCTGTGTGCTCAATAAATGTGGGGGAATTATGCTGAATATTCTAAAGCTGTGGGTGTCAACCCAGGCTGCAGTTAAATCATCCTGGAAGCTTTAAGGAACTGCAGATGCCTGGGCCCTTCCTCCAGTGTTTCAGATTGACTTGGTTTGGGGTGGGGCTTACACACTGGTAGTTTAAAAATGCTCCCTGGTAGTTCTCTTGCTGCGGGCTATAAGCCACTATTTTGGAGCATGCATTAGCAGAATTAAACCAGGCGCTGTCCATAGCAGAGTTCACAAGGACAAGTAGTACGGGACTACTTGGGTCCCTGTTTACGAGTTTTCCATGAAGCTAATTGCTTGAGGCTTTCTGCTTTGACTAATGACACCGATAAATGGGTTCCTTCTGCACAAGCTTAATTGAACCAAAATCATGGGGAAAGCCTTTAAATAAGTGATGGGCATTAAAATACAGGCTTAGAACATTCTGCGTCTGTTGGTTGAAACTATGCAGAAGTGAGGCTGGTGAGCTTCCAAAGGGGGCTGGGGAAATAGAAATGTTAGCTTTGCTCAGGGTAAAGGGGATTATGTTGAATTCTCTGAAATGTTGTTTGAATATAAATAAAAGGAAAATAGATGGGTAAATAGAACATAAGTATTTGCTAATTGTTATCTGTTGTATTCATGTAGACATTGGCTAGTATACAATTGTTAACTGTCCCCTCCTCTCAGTTTCTCATTTATATACATATGTACATTTATACATAACATATATATACATACATACACACACACATCTATCATCTGTAAATACATATGTAAAAAATATGGCTAATTCAGTAAAATATTGGTTTGAAGCAGCATAGATTAAATATATATATATATATATATATTTTTTTTTTTTAAACAGAATTGATTTATTTGTTACCCTC
>NW_020174420.1:1316026-1351571 GCF_003031525.2 Neophocaena asiaeorientalis asiaeorientalis | reverse complement strand
CTTTTTTTTTTTTAATTAATTTATTTTTGGCTGCATTGGGTCTTCGTTGCTGCGAGCAGGCTTTCTCTAGTTGTGATGAGCGGGGGCTACTCTTTTTCTTTTTTTTTAACATCTTTATTGGCGTATAATTGCTTTATAATGGCGTGTTAGTTTCTGCTGTATAACAAAGTGAATCAGTTATACATATACATATGTCCCCATATCTCCTTCCCCTTGCGTCTCCCTCCCACCCTCCCTATCCCACCCCTCTAGGTGGACACAAAGCACCAAGCTGATCTCCCTGTGCTATGCGGCTGCTTCCCACTAGCTATCTATTTTACATTTGGTAGTGTATATATGTCCATGCTACTCTCTCACTTCATCCCAGCCTACCCTTCCCCCTCCCTGTGTCCTCAAGTCCATTCTCTGTGTCTTCAGTCCTGTCCTGCCCCTAGGTTCGTCAGAACCATGTTTTTTTTTTTTTTAGATTCCATATATATGTGTTAGCATACAGCATTTGTTTCTCTTTCTGACTTCACTCTGTATGAAAGTCTCTAGGTCCATTCACCTCACTAAAAATAACTCAATTTCGTTTCTTTCTATGGCTGGGTAATATTCCATTGTATATATGTGCCACATCTTCTTTATCCATTCACCTGTTGATGGACGACACTTAACATTGCTTCCATGTCCTGGCTATTGTAAGTAGAGCTTCAATGAACATTGTGGTACATGACTCTTTTTGAATTATGGTTTTCTCAGGGTATATGCCCAGTAGTGGGATTGCTATTCCCACTATAGCGTGGTAGTTCTATTTTTAGTTTTTTAAGGAACCTCCATACTGTTTTCCATAGTGGCTGTATCAATTTACATTCCCACCAACAGTGCAAGAGGGTTCCATTTTCTCCACACCTTCTCCAGCGTTTATTGTTTGTAGATTTTTTTGATGATGGCCATTCTGACTGGTGTGAGGTGATACCTCATTTTAGTTTTTAAAAAAAGTTTATTTATTTATTTTATTTATTTATGGCTGCATTGGGTCTTCGTTGCTCCACGTGGGCTTTTCTCTAGTTGCGGCGAGTGGGGGCTACTCCTCGTTGTGGTGTGTGGGCTTATTGCTGTGGCTTCTCTTGTTGTGGAGCATGGGCTCTGGGTGCACGGGCTTCAGTAGCTGTGGCACACAGGCTCAGTAGTTGTGGCTCATGGGCTCTAGAGCACAGGCTCAGTAGCTGTGGTGCATGGGCTTAGCTGCTCCGTGGCATGTGTGATCTTCCTGGACCAGGGATCGAACCCGTGTCCCCTGCATTGGCAGGTGAATTCTTAACCACTGTGCCACCAGGGAAGTCCCCAACTTCCAGTCTTTTTCTGGATTATTTACTGCTCTTAGCGATGTAGATTTCTAATCAGTCAATCAATCGGACCTGTTCTGAAAGCCTTTGAGAACGGGGCGGGGGACAGTGAACCAGCTCTTTGGAGCTGGGCAAGGAAGCAGCGCAGTGCCCTCAGGAGCTGCTATTCTGAGATGGCCCTTTCTCCCAGGAGTCCTGGGCTGAGGGGTCCATGGCGTCTCTCTCAGGGAGTCCCAGGACTGTGGGGAGACAGGTGGGAAGTGGGGGTTTTGAAGATGGGAGAGCAGGTGGGCAGTGATCAGCATGTCTTTCTCCCCAGTGGATGATGCCGTAATGGACAATGTGAAGCAGATCTTTGGCTTTGAGAGTAACAAGAAGAACTTGGTGGATCCCTTCGTGGAAGTCAGCTTTGCGGGGAAAATGGTAAGGGGCAAGTAAACAAGAGGATTTGTGGGAGGGTGACGACTGGGTGTCCCTGTGGATGGGCACTGGATGTGCAGGACAGAGTGAGGCACACACAGTGCCCCCCATCAGAGGCATGTGCACACCGGGGATGGGGGGCTGATTGCGGGACATGGGGTGAGACACGCAGGCCCAGCTCTCTGGGGCTGCCATGCACACGCACGAGGACAGGTCTGCTCAGGTGTTTGAGACAGACACATAGGTGTGGATGGACACGGAGAGGACACATGGACAGTGGATAGATAGAGGAATATTTGGGGGAAAATTAAGTAATAGTCAGGAAACCAGATGTGAAGGCACAATGATAGGGAAACTTAAGAACAATGCAGTGAAAACATAATGATTATTTTTAAAAAGTTGTGGCAGGAGTTGGGCAGACTCCTTTCGGCCACACTGGTGGGGGCCCTAGGGATCATGTACCTCTCTTCCTTCCTGCCTAGAGGCCGGGCTGTTGCTCCAGTCCCTCTTGATTTCTGCCTGGGCCCCTCCCTCTATCCCACCTTAGGGATGGCTTTGCCCCCTTTCCAGGCTCCGGCGAGTTGAGTTGGATGACTTGGGTGTTAACAGGAAAATTGGAAACGGGCGGAGGAGAAGGGCTTTGAACTGGAGGAGAAGGGCTTTGAACAGAGCCGAGCGGAGGGCTGGTGCAGCCGGCTCTGCTTTGCTCCCGAGGCAGAGGCCGGAAGGGGGAGACACGCAGGTGTTATAGGACAACTGGGGAGGCGTTTACAAGCTTAACAACAAACGCTAAAAGCCTAGGGTGATGATGGAGGTGGTGTGGGCTCCCATTTACACAGCATTTTGCAGTGTTCTTTTTCACTTAATCTCTTCTTATATTCATTTTGGAAAGATGTAGGGTCTGCCTGCCCATCCCACCAACAAAGAGGACCCCTGAGGTCAGGGGCCGGATTGCTGAGGCCCAGGTGTGATTTCACAAACGGGAGGAAAGCCTTGGATAGCTTGTTTCCTCTGCCTGCTACCTGAAGTCCACACTCTTCCCCCCCTCCGCTGCCCGCCACCGTTTTATCTTTCTTTTCTTTCTTCTTTTATTATCGATGCACATATTTATTAAGGAATTTTGAAAAATGCAGAAAAAAGTAACATTTATCCATAAGGCATCATACAAAGTTTATGTTTGGGGCCTATCTTTCTAGTTTTTAAAATTTTTTTTTGCTCCAGACGCGCAGGCTCAGCGGTCATGGCTCACGGGCCCAGCCGCTCTGCGGCATGTGGGATCTCCCTGGACTGGGGCACGAACCCGTGTCTCCTGCATCGGCAGGCGGACTCTCAACCACTGCGCCACCAGGGAAGCCCTAAAGTTTTTATTTTTTACTGTGAATCAATATTAGACACTGTTGAAACACTTTATTTTTTTAATATTTAAAAACATAAAAGTTGAAAGAACAGTTCAGTGAACACTTACCCCCTGGTATGGCCTCCACTTAGATGAAACAATTATGAACATTTTGCTGCATTTACTTTCTCTCTTTCTCTATGGATACTCCCCCCACCCCCAATCATTTGAAACCTAGTTGCACACTTTGCCCTTAAAGGCTTCAGCATGTACCTCCTGAGAAAAAGAAAATTCTTTGTAACCACAATAACATTATCACACCTAGGAAATTAACAATTATCTCCTACTCTTGTCAGATACTGGCTCATATAAATATTCTCTGATTATCCCCCAAATGTCTTTTAGAGCTGTTTAATTTTGTTTTGATCTAAGGTCCAACTGGAATTTATGCTCTGCGTTAGTCTCTTCTGTAACAGTCTTTTACCCACCTCCATCATTCCCATTTTTCTCACCCCACAACATTGCATTTTTGAAAAGCCCAAGCCATTTGTCCATGTCCTGGATTTGTCCCGTTGTTTCCTTCTGTTGTTGTTTAACTTATTCTTCTGGCCCCTGTATTTCCTATAAACTGGAAGTTAGGTCTCAAGACCAGATTGCATTCAAATGAACTGTTTAGGCAAGAATGCATCATGGCTGATGTTTCGTACGTCGTATTGCATCACAACAGGAAGCAAAATGTCACCTTGTCCCACCATTGGTAATGATTGATTACTTGGTTTAGGTGGTGTCTCCAGATCTCTCCCTTGTCAAAGCACACGCTCGCCTTTGTACTTTGCAGGTTATCTGTGGGCGATATCTTGATGTGTGCTGATGTCCTGTTTCCCAGCAACCTCTTACCTAATGGTCCACGTAGCCATTGACCTCCTTGCCTGAACAAGTCATTCACCTGGGGTGCAAAGCGGCGATTCCCTCATTATCATTCCTTCTCTCTTTATCAGCTGGTGTTTTTTGTAAAAAAGAGCTTCCCCTCCCCTCTTCCCTTTTGAGTGTTAATATGCCCCTAATACTTTTTATTAATTCAGTGTGTTAAGATCAGTTATGGTGCTGGTTGTGGGAACCGTCCTGCTGTTGGCCAGTGGGAGCGCCTTTGAGCTGTTCCTCCATCCCGGGCTAAGACAGGGTCTCAGGGGAAATGTCTGTGGGAGAGGTAACACGAATTTTAAACTCATTCACACTGGGGTGTAAATGCTCACTGTGGGTCTTACCGAAGTGCAGTTTTTGTTTGGGCTTGGGCTCAGAGTCTGATGCCCTTAGCAGGGACCGTGATGGGATGAATGAAGGCAGGAAGGAAGCAGGAAGGTTGGCTGGACAGTCCTGCTGGACACTTACTCCAAGGACCGGGATCAGTTTTCCCAGCTTGACAGATGGGAAAGTCATGTCTCAAGATTGTTTTTATTCCACATTCCCAACATGGTAGGGTGCTGTGATGATGGCTAGAACCAAGACCGACCTGCCTTCCAATTCAGTGGCTTTCCTTGGAGCTGAGTCTCAGAGCTCTGGGGCTCCTAGCTGCTACTGGGTCCCTGCCAGCACCTTGATCTCTCTAGGTCTTCTCCTGTTCTGAGATGCCCTTGGCTGGCCCTGGGGATTTTTCTAGGAAGGTGCAGATGTCTGGGGAAGGTGATAGAGGTAGGGGACCTGGCCCAGGCAAGGGAATATATAAAGCTGACTCGTGGCTGGGCTCCTGAATGAAGCTGCACCCTCCATTTTCCCTCTAGAAGGAAGGGGCTTATGAAAGAGGCAGTTGAGACCCTCCGTCTTCTGGTGGTCCCCGGGTCTCTGTGTCCCCTGCTCTCTGCCCCAGCCACCTCGTCATGGCTTCCCCCAACTCTCTCTGCTACCTTTATCGCCTGTGTCATCCTGCCTGTCCTCTCTCTGTCTCTGGTGTGTCACTTTTTCTCATTCATCCTTTTCTGAAATGAAAAGCCCTGGGGATTTGTCCTCTGTGTGCCTACTCACCCAAGCCTGGCCCTCTTTGCATTTCCTCTAATGGACACTTGGTGGCACTGTTATCTAAGATGTGAACCGTACCTGATTTGGCCAAGCTACTGAGATAGAAGGTTGTGTGTGTGTGTGCACTCACACATACATATCACACTTCTTCATGCTATGGGGCAAGGACAGGGGAGGTGCTTGGAGGGCAGAGTGGGAGACTAAAGCAACTTTTTTATTTTCCAAGAATAAAACCTATTAATCATGAAAAGATGAAAAAATCAGAGAAAAGCAAGGAAAATGAAAAAAATTAAGCACATTTCTGCACACCACCTTGGAGAGCCCACCATTAACATTTGTTTATGTCTCCTGCTAGTATGTTTTCCTCCCTGTAGCTCTCACTCCTTCTCTCTGTTGCACATCCCCCCCGGCCCTGCCCCACTGGAAAAAAAAAATTGGATTCAAAATACGGTTGATCTTCATTATTCACAGTTTCCCTGTGTGAGAAGGCTGTGACGTGCCTTATGGAGAAACTATATATTAGGTAAGCGTCATTCAGGCACGAGTGAGAGTGCTGTTGGCTGTGAGTTCAATGTTAATGAATCCACAATATATAATAAAAAAACGGTGTTTTGAAACAGAAACACACATAAAACAAGGTTATTGGTGAGTTGACAAAAAACTGCTGTGACAGAGGCTTGCAGGAACCTAACCCTGTATTTCTCTTAGGAGCAATGCTTCAGTGTTCATCAGCTCATGTTCTTGGTGACTTACAATGTGTAGTTAGAATGTGTAACTACCGCCAGTAATGAGAATCCACTATATCTGTGTGGTTGGTAAAGTGCTTTTATCACCTAACATTTCCTTACGTTATTAAATAGTCTTTGAAATCAATTTTTTGATGGCTGCATAATATTCCATGAGATGATATAACATAAATTTTAATCGATATTTGGATTTTTTTTTTGCAATTTTCCTCTTTTATGAACAACTCTGTGACAGACATCCGTGTACAGGACTTGTCTACACTCTGATTGGTTTTCCATAGGAAAGTTTCTAGAACTGGGTCAGAGGGCATGCTTATTTTTAAGTATTTGATACAGGTGGCTAAAGAGCCCTCCAGAAAGGGTGTAATAAATACACTCCATCAGGAAGGGAAAGAGGGTAAAAAATAAAAAGTCTCAGAGAGGAGGAGGCGGACGGGGAGAGGAAGCTTGGTGCTGCCTTGGCTGAGTGTGGGGAGTGAAGCAGGGTGTGGGAAGGCAGCTGGGGATTTCTAGGGCCAGAGGCAGTGCTGGCTGGGTGGGGGGAACCTGCTGTGTTCAGGCTCCCAAACCCACATCTCGGTGGCTCTCTCACGGGGAGCCTCCAAGGGCAGCCCGGAGGAAGTGATTGCTGGGGAGGCCTTGGACTGCCTGTGGCAGGGCTGGGGGAGGGTTCCTCCCTCCCTCCCTCCTTTCCTTCTTTCCTTCCTATTTTAAACTTTTGTTCATCTAAGTTTTGAATTAGGTAATACCTTTATTATGCCCACCATATACATTTATGCATCCATCATTTTGCATCATTCTGGCTTAAGTATGCATATGCTACACACATCTGACCATAAATTCTTACCTTTTACCCTTGTAACACAAATGGTTGCACATGACACTCGCTGTTCTGCACCTTGCTTTTTTCACTTAATAATATAACTTGGAAGTTGTTTCATATCACAGAGCTCTTTCATTCTTCTAGGGCTACACAGTGCTCCATTCTGTGGATGGATCACACGTCATCTAATCTGTCCTCTGTTGGTGGACACATGGGTTGTTCCGCGCCCTCCCTAGTTGGAGCCATGCTGCGGTGAATCACCTCGTACATGTGTTATTCTGCACACGTGCAAGTCTTCCTGTAGGATACTTTCTAGAGGTAGAACTGGTAGGTCAGAGGGCATTTGCATTTGTAATTTTGAACGATAGTGGCCAATCGCCCTTTGGAGGGGTTGAGCTGTTCTCTTTTCCCACCAGCAAAATCCTAGCGTGCAGTTTTCCCATCGCCTTGCCAAGAGAGGGCTGTCAGGCTTTAGAGATTTTTGTGAATCTGATAGATGAGACATCGTATCTCATTCATTTTGTTTCTTTTATTATGAGGGAGATTAAGCATCTTTCTGTGTGCTTTACAGCCCTTTGTGTATCCATTCCTGAGAACTGTGTGTCCCACTTTGCCTTTTGTTCCATCTGATTGTCGGAGCTCTTCTTTCCTTACTCCTCTCTTCGCTCACACAAGGGCCAGATCCCGGCACCCATCCCTGCCCCCAGACTTTGCCTGGGCTCTTCTCACAGGGAGGAGGGGATGGTGGGCACAGGGGCTGGTACTGGGTGGATCAGGGAAGGAGACAAAGTCCTGGCCCCTAGGGAGGCCACACCCTCATTTGATGGAGGGCCCAAAGCCCCCAGTCTGGTCAGGTGCTCATTAGAAGAGAAAATGCATGTAAATTCTTCACACAATCAGGGCCCACAGTAAATGCTCTGAGGAAGGCTGCTCACTGTTTCCGTGTGTAGGACACACACACCTTCCAGGATCTGAAGCAGAGTCTTCACCTGCTGCCCTGTGTGGATACAGGATGCCCTGGGCTGGCTAAGGGACCTGGTGTCTCCCTGGGGACGCCCAGGGCAGAGCAGAACACACAAGCCGCTGGTTTGGATCTGGTTTCCACCTCTGCTAGGTTTCTTGTTTGTGGAAAGCCCAGTCTTATGAGCAGGGCTGATTGGAGGCAGACTGTGGCTTATGAGGTTTGTGTCTTCCCTGCATTTTCCTCTCTCAGATGCAGGTGCATGGCCCCCTGCCCTGGCCCTCCAGCTCCCCTTTCCTCTCCTCCTCCCCCCATCTCTAATCTCCTGGGTTCATAGTCTTCCAAAAGGGCAGGTGATCTGGGCTGATGGGCAAAGGGGATTGCCTCAGACTCTAGGACTCCTGGGAAAGCTGGTCTGGACGCAGGGCCCCATATTTAGGGTCATGGCCATAATGGGAGGTGAGGGAGGAGAATTTCCAGCCAGAGGTATGAGATAAGGAAGAAGGGTTGTGACACTCAAACAATCTATTCCTCTTAACTCCCTCCACCGCGTGCCCCATTGGGTCTGATCTACCATTGAGCTTTGTCTCTAGAAAGATTCCCTGTGTCTGAGCCCACTGCACCAGGCTCCATGGCCCCCAGGGCCTTCTGCCCAGCCCAAAACGTGGCCAGCATGGCAGAGAATGGCTGCTGGCTGGTGTGGTGGTCTCCGAGGGAGCCCAGAGTCCCCTCAAAGCTCCATCCACCTGTGCTCTGTGTCTTCTAGCTCTGCAGCAAGATCCTGGAGAAGACGGCCAACCCTCAGTGGAACCAGAGCATCACGGTGCCTGCCATGGTGAGCCTCACCCCCATGAGCCCACCCCAGGAGGCCTGGGCTCCCAGCCTACCCAGTTCCCGCCCGCATCCCAGACTTCTGCTTCTTCAGAAGGACCCCACCCAACCCGTCTCTCTTCCCTCCTTAGTTTCCCTCCATGTGTGAGAAAATGAGGATTCGTGTCATAGACTGGTGAGCTCTGCGTCCCGGGATCTTTAGAGGTGGCTGTTGTCAGGGGTCACTTGGTCCTTCGGTTTCCTTTTGTTCATTCTGAAAGAAGTGGGAGAGTCTGTTTCAGGTGAGGTAGTTTCCTCTGGGGGAGGCCAGAGAAGGAGAGGGTGTGGGCTGTTGGGAAGCTTACAGCCCTGCTCGAGGGCAGCCAGGGGGGGCTGGAACAGCTCCAGGAACCAGAGATCCCTGAGGCCAGGAGGTGCCAGGAAGGCTTCCTGGAGGAGGTGAGGTTTTGGGAAGTTCAGGATGAAGGCATTCTAATGAAGAGAGGGTCATAAGCAGAGGCATGGAAGCTGGAAAGAGCAAAGCTTCCAGGAGGGTGGGCTGTGATGCTCCAAGTGTTGGTAGGATAAAACGGGTCTCCAGGCTGGGGAAGTGGGTCTGGTTACCCAAGCTGGGGATGCCACTGCCGGCTTGCAGCAGGGGTGGGCAAGAGTCACACGGTCATCTTAGAAAATGAGTATCTAACCCTTGCTGAGCGTCTATGTGCTCCAGGTCCTCCTCCCAGTGAGCGCTTTACATGCGTGTCTCACCTGACGCTCACCTCGACTCCAGGCACCGCCCGACCTTGCAGATGAGGGAGTAGGTTTGAGTAGACTGAGTACCCTGTACGAAGTTGGGAAGCAGCCGAGGCCAGGCTCGAACAAGCCTGTGCTCCCTCCGCCCGTGCGCTTAACCACCGGGCCGTGCTGACCCCTCCGCGTTGAGCCTTCTCTCACGCCCGAGGGCTGTTAGGAGTCCCCACGCGCGATCTCCAGGACCTTCCCTACATCAGCCTTTCCCAAAAGAGAGAGTTGTCCTTTCTCTGCCCCCAAAAAGTCTTGGCTGTGCGGTTCCCGGCGTGTTGTCCTTTGGTCTCAGGCCCATGGCACCCCCAGCCAGGAGGATAATGAGAGACTAGGGAAAACCCCCAGGCCACAGAGCCATTAAAGTGTGCGCCAGGTCCCCAGCCCGAGAGAAGACAGCTTGGGAGAATTAGAGGAGAGGAAGGGAGTGCGAGGGGGGCGAGGAGGGAGAGGCCTCTGGGGCCCTGCCCGCCCGTATGCTCTGTGGGAGGTGCTTTGGGGGCAATGTGCTCTACACCCACAGAGCCATCCTTCCCCTCGCTGTGTGCGCGCGCGTGCGTGCCTGTGCGTGGCAGTGTGAGTGGATGCACGCGGGCGTGCGAGCGCAAGGGCGCCGTGTCCCCTGTGTTGTGGACGGCCTCGCCCGAGTCCGTGTGAGCCGTGTGAGGCATCGGCGTACTGTACAATCCAAACACATTACCGAATCTGGTGGCTGCCTCTCTGGTTTAGGCTGAAGTGGCATTTTTATTGTGAGTCTATTTTCAGACTTGCTGTATTTTCCAAAAGCAACCCCAAGCCCCAAAACCCAACTCTTGGCCAGAAAGCATTCAGTTGCTGCAAGTTCCTATCCAGAAAAGTGCTTTCTTCCCAGAAAACTCAGATAAACTTGTGTTATTACCTGAATCCTAGAAATACGATATGGTCCATATGGCCTTTTCTCTGTAACTTAATCTTCCATTCAGTTCTCAAAGAATTTCTTTCATTAAAAGACAAAATCCCCCAAACTACCCCCTACCCCGCAAAAAAAACCTGACACAAAATCTCTCTCCTCCCATTCTCTTTCCCTTCTCACCAGATTCAAGTAAGACCAGAGGTGAGAAATCCTATTCCTCTCCAAGGGCTGGTCTTTTCTAGGGGTTGGTCATGAAGGCAGTTTAGAAGTGTCATCAACTGTCAATTATCTGGTATTGATAACCTTACTGTAAAATGTTTAAGGGAATTTTTACTTTCCAGTTCATCTTAACGTTATTCACCAGGAAAAGGGATACAGATCTGTGCTGACAATTCACTCTTCCTAATGTAGCCCCCGCCCTGAGAGAAAACTTTAAAGCTTAATCACCTCCCTGGGAAATACAGAGAGAAAGGAAGGGAGCAGCAGAGATCTGGTATCTCATGGCTTTAAGATTTAAAAGAAAAATGAAATTGCCATGCCCAGGCGGGTCTTTCACAATGGGGCGCGCGGGTGTCATCTCCTGAAGCCTCCTGTGGCCAAAGGATGCACAGCAGGGAGAGAGGGCCTACTGGGCCCCGAGAGGAGGGAAGATGCACATGGGGAACCTTCCGGAAGGAGATAGATCCTGCCCCATCCAGCGTTCCTCAGTCTCAGCACTATGACATTTTGGACCGGAAAAGTCTTTGCAGTGGGTGACTGGCCTGTGCATTGTAGGATGTTTAGCTGCAACCATGGCCTCTCTCTACCACTCCCCTCCATATCAAAAATGTTTCCAGACGTTGCCAAATGTCCTGGGGTCAAAATCACTGGATTGAGAACTCTAGGTCTAGCTTGGCAAGGAAGAAGCAGGTCGCTGCAGGCATAGGTCTGGTTTCCATGTCAGGCATCTTCTGCTCAAATCCCAGCTTTGCCAACCTGCCTACCTCAGCTTCTTCATCTGAAACTGGGGCTAATTGCAGAACCTGCCTCAGGGCCAACGTGAGGATTAAATGAGCCAAGTCACGTGACGGTGTTAGCACACTGCTTGGCTCTCAGGAGGAGTCCAATAAATGCTGACTATTACTGTATGTGGTTGTTAGGGGGGCAGGTGTGGGGCACAGAGGAAGAGTCTGCACAAGACAGTCAGTCCTCAAGCTGCTCCCCATGGTCCCTTGTGCTGGCTGGGGAGGGGAGAGGCCTTCTTCTGGGAGGCAGGACAGGCCCCGTATTGTAGACAGAAGCCGCGTGGGCCACGGTGCGAGCACTGGACCTGGAGTCTGGGCACCAGGGTTTCAGTTCTGGCTCTGCCCCTCCCTCCCAGGCTGACCTTGGACAAGGACCTTCTGGCTCTGAGCCTCAGTTTCTTCATCCATGCAAAAGAGATGTTAGTAAGAGTACCTGTTCCTTAAGGCTGCTGTGAGAATCCTTGGAGATAAGGGGGTTTAAAAGTGCTTTGTCACATACAGAATCAGATACAGAAAAGAGCTATGCATTAGCTACCATGAGCTAATTAAGACTGTGGCCTTGGAGGTAGTTTCTTCCTGGTCATCTGGTTTTCTCCTTGGTCCGGGTATGTCTTGGCTCCTAGAGCCTTGCTCTCCCTGGGCCTGGGGATCTGGCTCCCTGAGTGGCCTCCTGCTCCCCCGCCCTGCCTCCTGCCTCAGGTCTCCTCCCTTTCAACCTACAGCTGTGCCCGCAGACCTCCAGCATGGCCGATGGGATGCTGATGGTTGCGGGGATGGACTGGGTCCCTCCTAGAGGAGTCTTGAGTGACACTTTCTTGCCTAGGATTACTAGGCCTCCATAACATACCCCGTGTGAAGACTGGGACCCCTAATGATGTATAACCGAGGTCGTTTCCTTCCTGGGTGGGCTGTGGCCTGTGATCCCCCTCCCCTGTTCACGCCCTTTCTGCCCCTTTGCTCTAGGGACCGCCTTACGCACAACGACATTGTGGCCACCACCTACCTGAGTATGTCGAAAATCTCTGCCTCTGGAGGAGAAATAGAAGGTACGTTCCACCTTTGTGCTGCCCTCTGGCCCCCTGTGCTCTCCCCTGTTCCACCCCTACTGTCTTGAGAGTTTGTAGAAAAGGGAAGATTATAAGGTCTTTCCTGCCCATTTCCAAGGGAGAAGGGCTCTGGCCAGTGAGAGAGATGGGTTTGCATTTAGGACTGGCCCACTTCGGATGGTGGGATACGCCACCGAATGGCATAGGGAGGATTCATTCCTGCAGATGATATGGGTGGCTGTGGCCACACCATCCACTGGGTTCTAGGCTGGCTGACTGTGTTCTAGCGCTTCTGTTTTGAAAAAGCTTTCATTGGCCTGTGAACAAGTAGTTCATGATCATTTTGTACAATTTAAAAGAGATAGTCTGAAAGAACAATATAAAATTGTCACAAAATTATCCATAAGCCTACCCTCCCAGACAAGAGGTAAAGATTAACATTCTGGGACCTGTTTGTCTGTATGTATGTACATGAAAAACATTGCTTTGAAACAATTTTCCATTGTTTTGAAAATTGCTTTTTGTCACTTGGCAATACAACATAGATGTTTACTCATGTTATTAAGTATTCTTCTACAATATAATTTTAAATGAATACACACATTCCATTGTGTGAATACACCATAGTCCACATTAACTAAATGTGGAATAGTTAAGTGTTTTCTAATTTTTCCATGTTATAAACAGCAAACTTGATATTGAATATTTTTGTAGCTGAATCTTTATGTAATTCATGATTTTTCTTTTGCATAAATACCTAGAAGTGGAATTGCTGTGTTGAAAGATTCGAACATTTTAGGGACTTCCCTGGTGGTCCAGTGGCTAAGACTCCACGCTCCCAATGCAGGGGGCCCAAGGTTCAATCCCTTGTCAGGGAACTAGATCCCACATGCCACAACTAAGCCCTGGCCCAGCCAAATAAATTAAAAAAATAAATATTTTTAAAAGATTTGAACATTTTGAATCTTTTGGTATATATCAAAAGTGCCCTACAAAAAGACTGGACTAATTTATACTCTAATCACTCAAGCTTATTTTACTGCACCCTCATCAACAAAATGCAAAATAATGGTATTTAAAAAGAATTTTGTCAATTTGTTGGGTGAATTTCATTGTTGCCTTAATTTTATTTCATTGATGTCTGGTAAAGTTGACCGTTGTAAATTTTAAAATATTTTAATAATTATCTTACATTTACAAATTATATATATTTATATACTTTTAAATTAAATTAAATTAATTAAATTTACTTCTTTTTCTTGTCATGCCTTCCTTTTAAATATACTTTTAAATTTTAAATACTTTTAAATTTATATACTTTTAAATATATATTTATATACTTTTAAATTTATATACTTTTAAATTTAAATTATATACTTTTAAATTTATTCCGTTGTAAATTGCCTATTCATGCTTTTGTCTGTATTTCTGATGGTATGCTTGTCTTTTTCTCATTGTTTTTTTAAGAGTTGTGTATGTATGTGGAGGTTAATTTTCTCCCATCATATATGTTGTAAATAATTTTTGTCAGTCTTATTTTATCATTTAGTAGTTTTTAACATATGGAAATTAAAAAATTTTACACAGCTAAATATATTAATCTTTTCCTTAGTGAATTAGGAAAGGGTTTAACATTACTTTTTTCAAAATTGTTCTGTGGTGATACCAATGCTATATATTGAATAATCTTTTCCCTGCGTTTTGAATTGCCACTTTTATCCCATACTAAATTCCTAAATGTGTTCTTGGGCCTATTTCTTGATTTTCTATTATCTTTAATTGGTATGTCTGCTTATTACTTCTTAGGTTTTGGTATCTGGGCTATGCTGGCTCTGTAAAATTAATTGGAAAGATTTAAAGTCTTTTCTAACATCTGGAACAGTTTATATATCATAAGAATATAGTCTTTTGAGGGTTTGAAAGAATTCACCCATAAAACCATATGGGCTGGGTGCCCTTTTTGAGTGGGTGTTGCACTCGCTCTTTAAAACCTTTTCAGTTTCTCCTGTGATCATTGGTATTTTTAGTTTGTTACTTTTACCATAGTTAATTTTGATAATCTACATTTTCCTAGAAAAACATTCATTACGCTGAAGTCTTCTAATGTTTTTACTTATAGTGTTGTGTGGAGTAATCTTTTATAATTTAAACAATTCTCTCTACTTTCTTACTTCTAATGAAATATGTTTGAATTTTCCTTTTTCTTGACTAGGCTAGTTAGAAGTTTTTTTTTTCTCCCTACTTTATTGGACTTTTCAAAGAATCTGCTTTTGGATTTAGATATTAATTCTAATATTTTCTCATTTTTTATTCTCTCATCTTTCTACTCTTTAACTCTTTAGACGTATTTTGTTGTTTCCTTTTTAACTTTCTAGTTAACTTCTTGTGTTTATTTCCAATATTTCTAATTTAAATAATGGAAGTATGGTTTCTGCTCCATATGTCATGCTTTTGGCCTTCAGCAAACCCCAAGGTTATATTTATCTCTATTTTTTACATTTAAATGTTTAATCTATTTTGAATTTATTTTGGTGTGTTTTCTGAGACTGATTTGATTCCTTTGTAGGTAATCTTTTCTTTTTTTTCTGACTAGATGCTGTTTGTAGGAATGTCTCTTTTTCCTTGCAGTTTAAAAAATACCTTTGATCTGTCTAGGTGCAGGACTCTTTTCCTTGAATTTTGTCTGAGACATAGAGAATCCTTAAATCTGAGTTGAGGGATGATTTCATTTACTCTTACATTGTTTACCTGAGCAGCTGAAGGCAGGGTGTGGGAGGGGTAAGAGGGGAGCTCTGGAAGCAGGCAGCTTGAGAGAGTTGCTCCAGTCTCCTCCCACCAGTCCCAGCCTTGTAAGGTTCTTGTAAGGATCCAGTGAGATTATAAATGTTACATTCTGGTACATAATAAACCCCAAAGTAATGTCTGTTGTTTAGTGTTGCTACGACTGGCTTTCTGCATCCCTAATCTGATTTTTCTTCCCACTGTACCAATTCTGCTTTTTACTGCTTCCCATGTGGTTTAAAATTGACTATTGCATTTTTAGTTTCTTGTCATGCCTTCCTTTCCCTCTGTCTTTCTTTTCCTTTTCCTCTTTGTTCTCTCCCTCAAGTTTTGTTTTGTTCCACAAAAACTATGTCTTCCTGCACTCTACCAAGGATTCCACATCGTGTTCTGAGAATTTCAGGTGAACACTCTCTTGAATCTTACAGATGCTATTTCCTCCCTGTTTCCCTATACTGGTTGGCCCCCTGTTTCCCCCCTCCCCCTTTATTTACTCTCACAAGATCTGGTCAGTGTTGGTGTCTTTCCACAGACAGGATGTGTAGGTCTCTGTCCACCCATCTTCTCAGATCTTTATCTGGAGGACAGGTTAGCATGCCCAGTTTCTGGAAGATTCCACCTAGCACTCTTGAAGTTGACCAATCCCTTCTAGATTCTCTGAAACATTAAAAAAAAAAAACCACCTTTGAATTATAGAAAATTCAAACATACATAAAAGTAAAGAATTCTACAATGAACTCCCAGGTGCCCTCACTCAGCTTTAACATCTAGCTGCATTCTGTCATTCTGATTTCATCGTTGATACTTGTAATTGGTGGAATACACAAAAACTCCCTTCCAGAAGTCATTGCTATGTGGGCTCCTCCTGCCCCAGCCCCTCCCCCTCCCAACTGTGAGAACTGCTGGTCCCAGGATGCGGTGCTTCTTCTGTGATTGCTGTTCCGAGAGTTGGATGTAGAGGTAGAAGGATTGGAGGTGGGGGCAGTGTATCATGGGAGTGGGTGGGAGAGAGAGTATTCTAGGCTCCTCGTGGATCAGAACTCCCGGCATGGAAGGAACCTCTTCTCCAGTTTCCTGGCTGGTGCCATCCCTGTCTCTGAGTCCAAGGACAGACGCTGGTACAGCACAAAGTGACCTTCTGACTTTTTCAACAGCTGCCGTTTCATGAGGCTATAGCTGCGCCAGCCGTCAGCCACCTGAGGGAGAGTTTAGATCCCTGTGCCCCCATCAGTCTTCACGTCTGGTGGTGATGTTGACCTTGATCTTTTTCAGGGTCATCATGAATATTTGAATGGGAACGTGAGAAAGATGTTTATTTGGCCACTAGATGGCGCTCAGGCCATGGGCAACCCCGCGTGGTTCAGGGACCACTGGCTCCCACAGATTGTTTTGGGCTTAAATGAGAATCTTCTTGCCACCAGCTAACCGGTTTTAGCTGTGCAGTTAAATAGCTTGATCTATGTAGCGATAAAAGAGTTAGACTTAACTGCTCAAACTGGAGCTGTTCTTCCCAAGCTCTCTCTAGGCCTGGAAGGTTAGCCCTTGCCTCTCTCCCTGCCAAGCTTTTCCCGCTTGTCCTGAGGCCACCTCAGAATGTCACCCCAACTTTCAGATCTTTGTGTTTTTCTCCACACTGGGGTGTTCTAGAACATCTGGGTGATGCATGGCCCTTGATTTCCCCACTGCTCTCAAAACCCAAACTAAAGCAAACTGTAAAAATGGGTTCTTTCTCTATATTCCCTGGCCTCACAGTTCACCAGCTTATTTGATCCAACCAGGAGTTTTTGTTTTCGTGTTTTGCTTTTATTTCCAGCTAGGACAGGACCTAACACTAGCCTCTTAAGCACCTCTGCCCACAAGTTTGCCTGGGCACACTTAAGTATTCCTTGGACCCTGTGCTCCAAAACATTTAGTAAAAAACTGGTTTTTTAATAAGGAGTGCTTTTCTTAGAAGCTGCAGTACTTTTGAAAGGTAACAGGAACATGAGACCCATGAAACCTACACAGATTCTTTTATAACTTTGTACGTACGAAAATCGTGCTACATAAATAGCACTCAGGCAGTTTTTTCCACAGCTACGAAATCCAAAGTTCGTTTCTTTTTGTCTTTGGAACGTAGATGATGAGGATTTCCCAGCAGTTCTTGGTTTCTCCTCCTGCCTGGCGCGGGCTGGTGTCAGGCAGCCAAGCCGTGGGCGTGGGAGATGGGCTGAGAGGCAGAGGCAGCGGCAGGGCTGGCCGCAGGTAGTGGCCTCAGCTTCTCCAGGAGATGCGGGGTCCCGGGCTGGGAGGGCCTGCCCTCTGGCTTCCCCAGGTGAGGGAGCTGGGCTGGGCTGCTCAGGCTACAGAACTGGGAGCATTCATCTGTGTTTTGAGGCTTCCCCAGCCCCTATTCCTTGGGCTTAGGGAAAACACACCAGAACACTTGTGTTTTGGCAGAAGAGTGATGAGGATTAAATAGAGGCTTTGTCTTGGTTGGCTTCACTGGTGACGCTGCCCTTGACTTTATGAGCTGTCTGCAGACACAGGGGAAGGACCCAGGATGATCCTCAGCACCCGGAGACCTGGGACCCTGCCCCCAGATTAGGAGCCATTGGCCTCAGTTGTCAGCAGGGCCGTGTCTCAGCATGCCTTACACTGTGCCTGTTAGGTTTGCTGAACAAACGAATGAATGAGTGAGGGAATTAGTGAAAAGGCGTGGTTGGGAGCAAGGCTATTCTGCAGCCCCCTAACTCGGTCCTCCCAGCCACCAGAGGCACGTGTTGTTCAGATGGCTGGTAGGACAGGGGCCATCTGTGTCTGGGCTGGGCACTAGTTTGCAGCCAGGATTCAGAGTTGGTCTGTGGGTGGAAAGCCATGTCTGCTTCTGCAAGAAGCACGTGGGGGTCGGAACTATGACCTCGGCCTCATTAGCCCTAGATAACTGACCGGGCCTGTTTGTAATCATTTGGAAGGAGCTTAAAGTGGAATCTGTTTCCTTCCGGCGGGCCCTGGCCGTGCTCTCCTGGGGCTGCAGCTGTGCCCGTGGCGGTCCTCTGTGGTTGCTGAAACTCCCCTGCGACCAGAGGCCTCGCTCCCCCACTGATGAAAACCTATTCCTGTGGATATGAAAATGGCCATGAATTATGGTTTCTGCAGCTCTGACTTCTGCCAGCTGGCATTCCTAGCTGAGGCCTGCTGTGGAGAGCTGAGTGGGTGGGTCCCAGGGCCTCAGGTCCCCCAGAGCCTCACCTCACTGCCCTCCGTGCTGCCCTCTGGGCTCACTTGGTCAGCCCTGTCCTCGAATCTGGGCTCCACGTTCCCTCTTCTCTTCCCCACACTCTTTCTTTCTGTGTCTCTCCTCATTCTTCCGTCACAATGTTTTACTCAGCTCTTGGCCCTTAACTCTGATCATGGAGCTATAGGAAAATAGCAATAGGTATTGTTTTTTGAAGGAGACCAATAGGTAAATGTGATCAATGAATGAAAATAATTTAGGGTTTCACCAAACACAACCCCAGGTCAATCAGGACCCCAGACTTGGCTACACTTAGATGGTTGGAGGAGGAGACAGGGAAGGTCAGAGTGTGGGAAGAGGCAGAATCGGAGAGGACCGTGGAAGGAGACCGAGGGCTGCCTACTCTTTTGGGGGCATCTTGTACCTGCCTATAAGCGAGGGACGGATTCCAAGAGGCCGAAAGTATGCCAGAGCATATCCTTTCTTGCTTCTCTTATTTCTAGACACTCCTCACCAGCATTTAGAGTATAGCCAAGAGTAGAACCTTTAGCTAATGGAGGGCGCCTGGCACTGTGATTCATTTGAAACGGCAGGTGTCAAAAGCCAGATCCCAGTGCCTGCTGTTGTGAAAATGCAACACGGTGCCCTCAGTGGTGATACTGGAAATAACCACTAGGTGGAGATCTTGTGCCTTGAAATGCTTCCACTCAGGGCAGTCAACCTGCCTGTGGCAGGGACCGCTGGGCGTGCCTCATTGCCTAGCTCTGGCCCTTTCACGTTTCCCCCACCCTTTCTTTGCATCTGTACTTTGTTTTCCTCACTTATCTGGGTATAATATGGAAAAGCACATTTTCTTTATTGTGTTATTTCTTTTTTTAACATTAATTAATTAATTAATTTATTTTCGGCTGTGTTGGGTCTTCGTTGCAGTGCGCGGGCTTCATTGCGGTGGCTCCTCTTGTGAGGAAGCACAGGCTCTAGTCACGTGGGCTTCAGCAGTTGTGGCACGTGGGCTCAGTAGCTGTGGCTCGTGGGCTCTAGAGCGCAGGCTCAGCAGTTGTGGCGCACGGGCCTAGTTTCTCCGCAGCACGTGGGATCTTCCCGGAGCAGGGATCGAACCCGTGTCCCCTGCATTGGCGGGCTGATTCTTAACCACTGCACCACCAGGGAAGTCCGTGTGTTATTTCTGGAATGTATTGAGTCAAGTTTCTGGTCCAATTTCCAATTGGCAAACAGAACTCACAGCCATGTAGGCAGACACCGGTGGGGAGAGACCCGAGCGCTCACGAGGGCACTGGGGCTATGTCTGGCTGAGGGGGTGCGCTGTTGACTTAGTGTGTGATAAATTCGCAGCGGGGCTGGGGTTGGGGCCTCGGGCCACATCTGTCTCCCCGTCCAGGAGCTGCGTTTCCATCTGTCTGTCTGCCAGCTGTCCATCCACATGCCCCATTCACCTAATCGGTCCTCCACCCAGCCATGCCCATCCTAACCCCTTTTCCATTTCTTTACACTTCAGAGGAGTCTGCAGGTGTGGTCACGCCTCCTCCAGCCACAGACCGTACGTGCTTTCACCTCCAGGATGTCAAGGGTGTGGGCCTTGAGGTTTTTGCTGGAGGAGCAAGGGCGCTGGTTGCCGGGGAATTTTTTGATTTGCCTGAGGTGGGATTGAGATTCCCCACCACAATCCCAGTTTACCTTCGGCTGTTACCTCTCAAACGTGGTTGAGTATGTAAATCGCTTGGACTGCTTTAAAGGCAATTCCCTCCCACTCTCTAAACCCCTTCCAGAATCTGCTGGGCCCTGGAGCTCAAAAGAGTTTAGTTCTTCAGCAGGGAAGGGGTAGAGCAGGCAGGGGAGTACATGATGAGGCAGGGGCAGTGTAAGTCCTCTTGGAGCCCAGGAGGAGGAGGCCAGGGTGAGTTGAAAACTCCTGAAGTTGAAATTTACAAGGTAAATTATAATCGAGGTGATCAGTACAGATAATTAGTAATGCTCACAACAGTTCCATCAGGCCTCCCACCCCTGTCCCAAATGCCAGAGCCCAGCATGTGCTGGGGACTGGAGGACGAGTGATGCTGGGTGCAGGGCTCTGGGGGAGGCATGCTCCTGTCTTCTAGTTGGTAATATCTTACTCCTCAGGGTTGGGCTCAAGCCCCGGAGCTCACGCCCAGGGTCTGAGCGCTCAGAGTTTGCAGTCAGTCCTTGGGTCTGGCTCAAGTACTTCCTTGCTGAGGCCATTTATTTTGTGCCTACCTTGCCCCACCCATGATCTTATGGATTGGAGCATCCCAGATGGTACCTGCTCCTGGGCCCACCTCCCACCTTTGCCATTCTGGAAATGACCTCTTCCTTCCTCTGGAAGGGGCACCCTGGCTTTTCAAGATTCTCAGAATCTGGCCAGTGAAGTCCCGTCCTGGGAAACTTGGCTGTCAGTTGGAAAGTCATGACATTAACGAAAGAGAGCCTCCAAAAAAGGATGGAAGTGATGTGGAGAAAAGATCTTCCCTCATCCCTAGTGTCGTTCTCGAACTCTCCTCCAACTTGCTCCACTGAAATATCGTTCTTTGCACAATGTAGGGAAGGGGAGGGATGCCAGGATGAGTCAAGGCTGTTAGATGGTCTGTCTCAACTTCATAAGGACACAAGGGTGGAGGAGACACGTGCCTGGGGGCTGCCCTGTGTGTGAGGTGGCATCAAGCTGGGCCCCCTCCCTGGCACCTGAGAGGTGGAGTCTCTGGTCACCAGGCTCCTGGGCCTCCTTTGTGCCTCCCCGCAGGCCAGATGGCCTGAGACACAGATGGAACTGCAGGATGAGGAGGGCATGCAGGACAGGGTATGGCCTGAGAGGGGCAGGGCAGGGGAGGCCCCTGAGCCCCAGCTTTGCACGCTGGCTGAGTGCATGCGCTTTGAGGTTAGACCATGTTGGGCCGTGCCTCTTTGTAGTCTCGTATTCCTGCGCACCTCTTGGCGTCAGTTTCCTCGTCTGTAAAATGAGACTAACAAAATCCATGCACATCTCCACATCACAGCATGGTGGTGAGGATTAAAGGGACGTACGGGAGACAGCTCTCATGGGTGTCACTATCCTTTATACATTTATGGGGGCTGCATCCCATGCATGTGCGAGGAACTGAGGGCTGGGGATGGTCTCCGGCCCGAAGGTGGCTGGGTGGAGTGCTAGAAATCTCGGCTGGGCGGCCCCTCTGATCCTCACCTGTGTCTCCCAGTGGATGACCATCTGGGCTTCCTCCCCACCTTCGGGCCCTGCTATGTCAACCTCTACGGCAGCCCCAGGGAGTTCACTGGCTTCCCGGACCCCTATGCAGAGCTCAACACGGGCAAGGTGAGTCAGACAGGAACCCACAGCCCCCAGATCCCCAGGCCTGCATACAGGGTCTTCCCCCCTGGCCTGGGCAGTATCTGCAGTTGGCCTGGACTCCAAGGGCCTGACGGGACTTGAGTGGGCCCAGGGTCTGGCAGCCACCCCCTCAGAGAACCCTTCTTCCACCTGACCCCCTCCTGGCCCCTCCTTCCCTCCCGCTCCCTTCCCTTTGCCTCTCCTTCAGGGCCAGCCTGACCCACCCCCTCCCCTCGCCCCACTAATTTTCCTGGCCTCTGGGGGCCCAGCCTCCATCTGTCTCAGGTTTCATTCTCCCTGGCTAGGTTGGACTCTGGTGCTGACCATCAGGGTGGCATGTCCCATGAACTCTCTGGGCCACCGTTTCCTCACCTGCAGAGTGATGGGGTGTGACTCAGGGCCCTTCTGGTTGCCGGGGAGGTGACTGACCCCAGGGCCAGACCAGGCTCCTTTCCTTCCCCTCCTCCCCTCCATCGACCCTGCTCCTGGTGACCCAGCCTCCCCTCTCAGGGGGAAGGTGTGGCCTACCGAGGCCGGCTTCTGCTCTCCCTGGAGACCAAGCTGGTGGAGCACAGCGAACAGAAGGTGGAAGATCTCCCTGCCGATGACATCCTTCGGGTGGAGGTAAGGGGCGTGGCCCTGGGAGGGGCCAAGGGGGCGTTGGCCAAGTGGGGCTGGCGGAGGAGGGCTCAGTTCCACGCTCACTCATGTGCCTTCACACCTCTGGGCCTCAGAGTAACCCAACACCTACCCTGCCTCCCTAAGGAATGTTCAGAGGCTCAAAGAAGATAAATGAAGGTTTTTAAAGTCTAGAGCTCAATGCACAATGAGAGGCTATTTTATTAATAATAATAATGTAAGAATAGCTAACCCTTTAATCACTGACTGTGTCACACTCTATGCTGGTGACAGTCTTTTTTTTTTTTTTTACATCTTTATTGGAGTATAATTGCTTTACAATGGTGTGTTAGTTTCTGCTTTATAACAAAGTGAATCCGTTATACATATACATATGTTCCCATATCTCTTCCCTCTTGCGTCTCTCTCCCTCCCACCCTCCCTAGCTGGTGACATTCTTGATGTCATTGAGTCCTCCCAGCCCCTCTAGGTGGCTGCTATGAGTATCTCCATTTTACAGATGAGGAGACTGAGGCTCAAATGTGGCAGGGCAGCAAGTGGTAGAGCTGGGCCTTGTGTCCAGGAGACAGCTGTATGGAGTCCTCACGGTGGTGTACACTTTCAGACTCTGTAGTCAGTGCTGGTTTGAGTTCTGACTCGACCGCCTATCTGTTGTATCAGTTTCCCTACGTGTAAAGTGGGGGTAATAATTATACTCGCCTCATGAGATGGTTGTGAGAATTAAAGTAATTCATACCTGCATGCAGGAAGCACTCAGTAAGTGTTAGCTGTTAGCACTGTGAACATTATCTAAAAACCCAGCCGTATAATCCCTCTACTCTCTGCCTTCCACAAAGGGGATCGTAAAGTCATCTTGGTTCAGGCTGGGGTGTGTGGCTGAGTGCCTGCCATGTCCTCAGCCCCGTGCCCGATGCCCAGAGGGGACAATGGTATTCATTCATCCCACGCACGTGGCAGCGTGCGCTGCTGCAGAGCTGGCTGGCATGGTGGAGAGCCTCAGTGGTGCAGGGTGGGGGCTCTGGGTGGGGGCATGGTGGCTTAGAGCCTTCAGCCCCTTCTGGACAGCAGATGCGGGAGCAGGCTCCCCGGGGTGGCGGTGCCATCGCTGTTTGTTTGGATTAAGGAGCAGCATGACCTTGGAGGCATGGACCTTATTAGAGGAACGTGGCCAAACACACAGGCCTGGAATGTGTTTGCTCAGTTACTAACCAAATCTGGGCTGTGGGGCAGAGCTGGACCACTTGCCACCCATCCGTCCAGCCAGGATTTATTGGGTGCCAGGCATGGCCAGGGCCTGCGAGACACATGACCCCTCCCCATGCTGGTGTCTTCCTCCCTCCTCCCCCTGACCCCGCTGCTGCCCTCTCTGCCCCCAGAAATACCTCCGGAGGCGCAAATACTCGCTCTTTGCCGCCTTCTACTCGGCCACCATGCTGCAGGACGTTGACGACGCAGTCCAGTTTGAGGTCAGCATCGGGAACTACGGGAACAAGTTCGACACGACCTGCCTGCCACTGGCCTCCACCACCCAGTACAGCCGGGCGGTCTTTGATGGTGAGGCCAGAGACCACGTGCCTGGCTGGGACCCAGACCACTGAGCCCTAAATCCTGCCCCCTGGGGAAAGCTGCTGGAGGCTCGCCCAAAGGCTCTGGCCCTGGGCACACCTGTTTGGGGGACCCCCTGGTTTGCTTCCCCCCCCCACCCCACCCCCGTGCCGCCTTCCCCTGCTTATCTCCAGGTGCATCCCTGCTGGGACCCATAGATTGGGTTCTCGAAACCAGCAGTGCTCAGCATTGATCCTGACTTGTGGCGATCGGTTATCGCATGGCGGCTGCGGGCTTGGCATAGAGATTTCGGAGAGTGTGGGATTCCCAGGGCCCTTCTAACAGCCCCTCGGTTTTGATGTGTTAAGGAGCCCTCATGAGGGTGGCGGCTGCCTGTCCCACGTGGGAAGGGAACTCTGGCACCTCGTCTGGGCACTGGGGGATACTGGCCGAGCCACGGCTGTCCACGGGAGTTCTCAGTGGGGGAGCAGGTGCTCGCCTCCATCCTCCCCTCGGTCCCCGCACCACTCCGCTCCCGGCTCAGCACCAGGCCCTTGGGTCCTTCCAGGATGCCACTACTACTACTTACCCTGGGGCAACGTGAAGCCCGTGGTGGTGCTGTCATCCTACTGGGAGGACGTCAGCCACAGAGTCGAGGCCCAGAACCAGCTGCTTCGGATCGCTGACCAGCTGGTGAGTGGAAGCCGGCCCCACCCACGGTAACCTGTGCACGCACCCCTGGTGGGTGTCTTCAGACCTGCTTCCGTGGGTGCTAAGCCTGCAGACCTCATGATGACTGGGGTCCCCTGAAACCTGACCAGGCCGGGCTTGTCATCCTGTCCTGCCTACTGGGAATAGAGGAGAGGGAGGGAGCGCAGCCCTGGGGGTGCCCCCAGTCTGATGTAGGAGATAGCACAGAGAAAAAGCTGGGAGGAACTGAGCTGGGAGCAGAGGACAGAGCCACCACCCATTCATTCCTTCATTCATTCGTTCATCAAGTGCCTTTGACTCTTGCCACAACAAGAATTGTGCTGGGAACTTCTAGCCGGAGGGTAGACATGAACAGGCTGCTGCCCCTGTCTTCACGAGTCAGCCTAGAGTCAGCTAAGTAAAGCAGAGTGTAGGCTCACCCAGCCCTCTCCTGCAGAGACTCAAACTCACATCCTGCTCCAGGAGTCCCTAGGGAGGGCGGCTCGGAGGGGAGAGGGACCAAGGAGCATCAGGAAGGCATCGCGTGGCAGCAGGGGAGCCGCGTCCAGTGAGGGGAGTTGGGAGCTCCTTAGGATGTCCTTGCAGGGGTCCAGGGGAGGATGACTGGGCTCTGGGAAGGAGCTGACCTCAGGGAAAAAACTGAAGGACTTGAGCTGCCAGGACTTGGTGGTCTGTTGAATTGGGGGCTGTGAGGAGGGACTCCGGTGACTGGGGAATTGGGAAGCTGGGGAGAAGAACAGGGTCTACGAGGTCAGGTGATGAGTCCTGTCTTGGATGTGGCCGGGGGTTAATGGTGGAGGCTGGGAGTTGCAGGCCTGGTGCTTGGCCAGGGAGCGGAGGAGAATCAGAGTGGGCAGAGGTGTAGAGGCCAGGGTGAGACGATCCTGGTGGTGGTTCCCAGCCCCCTCTGTGTGTGCCTGGGGTGGAGGCTCACCCGCGAGGTGTGTGGCCCGTGGGGACATGGGGAGGCAGGCGTGGCCATGCTGCTGGGGCCTGCGAGGGGCAGCAGCGTGGGGGGAAGGGGGTTGGAGAGGCTTGGGCAGGTGGAGGAGGGAAAGGGAAGCGGGGGTGGGGATTTTAGAGTGGCTGGGAGGGGATGCAGGCCCCAGTCAGGGGCCGTGGTGAACCACACTTTCCCTGAGACCCAGAGCTCTGTGGCAGGGAGGGGACCAGCCCATACCTGGTTTGGGAGAACTCGGAGTCGATGCTGTGCAAGTCCAGCATCTTCTGGGCCAGCTGTTCTCTCCAAGCTGTTCCCTGCGGGCAGGGGTTCGCTGATCCTTCCAGGGCCTGTCTGTGCCCAGCATGGCAGTCCCAGGGTGGAGTACACGGCACATGCTCAGGAAGGTTGAGGTGGGGAAGGGGGTGGGGGACTGAGGGGCAAGTCCTTGGCCTGAGGGGTGTCCCATGAGAGATCTCTGCCTCCCAGCTCAGGCCTGAGGCCCAGGGAGGAGAGCTCCATGGAGGAGACCAGGTGCCACTGGGGTACAACCTGGCCACAGGAGTTTGGAGAGGGCAGCCCCATTACTGCAGGTTGTCTGAGCACTCCTGAAGGAAGGAGGAGGGACCCAAGCCTGCTTGGGTAGCAGGACTTGCAAAGGAGAGAGGGTGCCGGGGCGGGGCGGGAAGGGGAGCCGGCTCCAAGGTCACTTACCTATGAGACCTTAGACCTGGCTTGACGGGGACCCGTGGAGAGCCCGTGGGGTGGCGTCCCAGGCTTGGGAATTTGGATCTGTTTGGTGTGGGGAATCCGGGAAGCTTCTTGAACCAAGACAGATGCTGGTTTGTGGGGTCTGGGCTCTGCCTTCTCGGCTCTAACCGTTCTCTCTTTTTGGTGGGACCGGGCTGTGGTGACATTGCCTGGGGTTAAGGGTCTGTCCCACGGTGACCCTCCCAACCCCTGCCCGCCCGTTCCACAGGAAGCCGGCCTGGAGCAGGTCCACTTGGCCCTGAAGGCTCAGCACTCCGCCGAGGACGTGGACTCCCTGGTGGCTCAGCTGACGGATGAGCTCATCGCAGGCTGCAGGTACGGGGTGCCTGGCACCCACGCGCCCTCCCTTCCTGGCTCGGCCGGGCCCTTTCCCCGGGAGTGTTCGTGTGTGGTGGTGAGCGACTGCACGTCTCCCCAGCCATGCTTGGCCAGCAGTCCGGCCCATGCTGAGTCCAAAGGTGGTGGAGCCAGCGCGGGGAGTTGAAAAGGTGACATTTAGAGCAGGTCATAAATCTCCCTGCAGCGGCGGCAGCTGTGGGCCCGCCGGGGAGGCCAGGCTCACCTGAATGGGAAGCATTGTGTCTCTGATCCCCAACCTCTTATTTCTCTGATGGAATCTCCAGGAGGAGCTGGCTGGTGGGAGTGACGGCACCCCTCCTTCCCCCAAGGCCATGTTGGGGACCACAGTTTCTGTTTAGCCTTGTATTAACACGGCTGATTGTCACCTTCAGGAAAAGGGGGCGCTGGGGGGTGAAGGAGAATGGGGGGGCTCCGGGTGCCGGGGCCCAGGCAGAAGGGGGAGCGTCTCCTCCACAGCTGGGTGATTTGGAGCTCACCACTCACCTGCTCTGAACCTTGCTTTCCTCATCTTCAACCTTAAGACATTAAGAATAACTGCCTTATAATATCACACAAGCAAAATGCCTGGTCCTTAGGAAGTATTTAATAAATGGTAGCTGTAATTATTATTGAGAAGAAGAAACGTGAGGAGATTTAGATTCTCATCCCATTAACCACCTTTGTGGCTTTGGGCAACTTCACTTCTCTGGACCTCAGTTTTCCCAGCTATTAAATGGACTGAATAATAAACAGCCCTCTTTCTACTTTCTATGGGATTAAGCGTAAATATATGCAAATGTATTCTATGCCCCCTCTAAATCTTATCATCCCAGCCGCTGTCGGGAATGCATGAGAAATGCCTTCATGCTGCAAATCAGGAATCCGTGACCCTGGCTGCCTGCCACAGTGCCACTCTGGTCCTTTGTACCCCGGTTGGGAAGTGCACCTTTATCAGAAATGACCCTGCCTCAAGCCCTCCTGGGGGTGAGGAGGCAGAAATGAGCAAATGAAAGAAAGTGTGTCGGGGGCTTGAGGCGTGTGCCCTAGTAGCTCAGAGCAGGTGCATCTTACGCAAATCAAAATCGGAGAGGCTTCCTGGAGGAGGGGACGCCCTACGTGAACTCCGGAGGGGAAGGAGTCAGCCTTTGGAGAGCGGACTGCCGGGCACAGACGCAGGAGCCCAAAATGCCTGCTGCCTCCTGGGGCTGCAAGGGAAACTGCAGTCCAGAGGCGACAGACCTCCAGGGTTTGCTAAGGCAAGCTCAGCCCTGGGGGCTGTTGGGGCACAGGGATCCCCGGGATTCAGACGCTCACTCTTGCCGCAGCGTAAGAGGTGGGCTGGGGGTGGTGATGAGAGGCAACTGGAGGAAGCCTTCACCCAAGTCAGGGACGTGGGGACGTGCGGTGAGAGAAGCAGGGGTCAGCGACATGGGGACATGGGGTGAGAGAAGCAGAGGGCAGCGTGGACTCTTCAGGAGGCATCATGGTGGTAACAGCCTCATAAGGAACACTCGCTGTGCCAAGTGCTGTTCTGAGAATTTCACATGTATTAGCTAATCATAAAAATCTCATGAGGTAGGAAGTAGAATGATCCACATTTTACAGATGAGGAAACTGAGGCATGGAGAGGTGAATTGCCCAGATTCATGCCTCTAGTAAGGGGCTGAGCCCCCTCGCTGTGCTGCTCTGTACTAGACAGGCTTTGATGGTGGATTGAGTGTGAGGGCCCAAGGAAGGTCCAGAATGATTCCCTGGCTCTGGCCAGAGCAGGTGGGTGGAGAGCAGAGCCACTTCTGGAGGGAGTCAGCAGGAGAAAAGCAGGTTTGGGGGAGGATGAGGAATTCAGGGCTGGCCGTGTTGAGTGGCAGGTGCCTGTGGGCATCTGTGGTCTGGAGGTCAGAGGTCAGAGCAAGGCTAGAGGGGCACACGGGGGTGTGGTCAGCAGAGGGGGCCGCCAAATAACTGGCCGTGCCCCACTGCCCGGCCTGACAGCCTCGGGTGCAGAGGGTGGGCCCCGGCTCTCGGTTCACTGCGCTCTCCTTGTGACTCATGCGTGGTGTGGGCCTTGGTGGGTCTGAGGTGCCTGAAACATCTGAGATGGGTGGGTCCCAGGTCCTGGGCTGTCACTCCGCTCTCTCAGGGCTCTGTTCTTGGCGGACTTGGCTAAAAATGCTTATGCCAAAGCCTGGTCCCCTTGAATCATTCTCCTGGGGGGGTAGACGGTGGCCAGGGCCCTCCTGGGGAGCCCGGGTCCCAGGTCAAGGGCTTGTGAGGAGGGTCCCATCCCCTCAGGAGTGCACGCATGGCTCTCTGGGGAGAACGCTGGGCCTCAGGACCGGTTCCTTTGGCACCACCTGAGGCCACTAATGGCCCTGGGGCCGCAGCAAGAGAGCTTCCACCCCCGCCCCTGGCCGGCTCTGTGCTGAGCGTCCGTCACAGCTGATAGCAGGGCAGCTGGGCATGGGGGACGTGAGCCAGCTTGCCACAGATGACCTGGCTGCTCACCCATTCCTCCAGCCAGCCCCTGCCCAACATCCAACATCAGTGTCCTTCATTTGGTCAGACCCCTCCCTGCCTCATCTCCCTGGGAGCCCCTCTCCCCCCGGCCAGTGGCGCCCACTCTTTTCTTCCGGATCAGCCTTCTCCTCTCATCTCTCAACCCATGGACCCAACTACCAGCTGCACACCTCCACCTGGGTGTCCACCAGCACATCCAATTCATTCTCTGTGATCTTCCTAAAATGGGGCGGTGCCGCTTCCACTTCAGCCCTGCGGCGGCTCCTGTTGCCTTTAGGAAAAGCTGCAGCTCTCCTCTGATGGATGGGCCTCTCTGTCCCCACTGCCTGCCTTTTGGACCTCAGTAGTCTTACCCTCTAGCCCTTCGGAGCCTCTGTGCTGGCTCACCCCCCAACCCCACCTCCCTCCAACCAACGCCCACCTGCCTCTGAGCCTTTGTCTTGTACACATACCCCTCCTCTGGCCAGAACGCCCTTCCTGTTCTTTTTGGCCTCACTAGCTTCCGCTGGCCCTGCCAGTGCAGCTTGAGGCCACTTCCTCCAAGAAGGGCTCCAGACCCTGAGGCTGCTCAGGGGGATCTAGCTGGCTTGCTTGTCTGTTCCAGGGGCTCCCTGAGGGCAGGCCTGGGTCTCATCCCTGGACCCAGCCTCCAGCCAGGACCAGCAGAGCTGTTGCTCGTGGGGAGTGAAATGAATGAGCCAGTGGCCAGTTTATCTTTCAGGCAGGACACTGTCCGCTCCCAGGCGGCTGTCCCTGTTAAAGGCACCCACTCACCTCAGGGGCAGGCAGCAACCTTGTGAGCAGCCCAGCTCTGCTCCCAGCCTATGCTGAGCCCTGCCTTGGGCCCGGCAGCCATTTCCGAGTCAGCCAGGGTTGGCAGGGCGACTGCCTCTGCTTGGGGTTGGGGCAGTGTCATCCAGCCTCCTCTTCCAGGTCTCCCTTTCTTTCTGTACCCTGTTTTGGGCTTTTTGGGGGTGAGAAAGGGCTGAGACATCTTGTTTGTGGCAGTTACAGGTCCCGGCTGTTTCTTGGGGAGTCTTGGCTGGGCTGGTAGCCTCCATGAACATCTCCCTCTGGTGGTCTGCCCGGCAGTCCCTCTCAGCTCCCGACCCAGGCCGGGAGCATAAATCACCCTGGTTGGCTTGCCTCCCCATATCCCACTCCAGACCCGCCTGCCCCCACCCTCAGGCCCACTCACGCCTCCTTCCCTGCAGGCCCAGCCCAGGACTCTGGCCCAGGCCCCCCCTTCACCCACTGAACATGCCCCTCCGCCGCGTTCGAGTGGGCTGGGGATGGAGGCCGCCCCTCTCCTGGCCTGGGGCAGCCCCATCCGAGGCACCCTCGGGGCAGTAAATATTATATTACTACAGGGTGTGCAGTACGTGACCTGAGACAGGCCTCGGGGCTTAAGTTTCCCGAGATGGAGTTTGCGTACTGCTCCCCCCCACCCTAAAAATTCAATTAAAAAAAATAACAGGAAAAATGTAGAGCGCCGAGGGCCTGCCAGAGTGGTGTATCTGGCGGCGGCGGTGCCGCTGCACTCGGCGGTAATTGGTTCTGCATAGCTCGGGGAAATTGGCAGAAAAATAAATCAGCCGGGAGCCGGGAGCCGAGACACTGTGGGGCGGGGAGCGTGAGGTGGGGCAGCAGATGTGGCGAGCGAGCGGGCCTGACTGATGTCCTGTTTGGGAGTCAGGGGCTTAGCGGGGGGGTGGGGGTGGGGCAGCCCCCCTACCCTCCAGCAGGGATGATCTAGAGGGTCTTGCCTGGCGAGGAAGAGCACAGACGCCCCCTCCCACCCCACTCCATCCTGTGTGACCCTTGCGTGTGCACTCACTGACCCTGGGGCTTCGTATGGCCAGGGCCAGCCACATAAAGGGCTTTTAGGGAGCCCGGAGAGGGAGCCCATCCTTTGGATGGGGGTGGTCAGAGCTCTTCGCCTCTAAAGGGGGTTGAGTTTAAACCCAACCCCCTGACTGGAGGCTTAAGGCTGTGTTTCTGGGACTGCGTGTACCCCCAGCTCCTCTCCAGAGGCTTCCCAAAGCAGAGGGTTCTGGGAGGGGTGTTGTACGGCCGCCCTGGGTCGACACATCTGTACTGCTGGCTGCCGGCCTCCCCACAGCGTCTGCAGTGGCTTGTCAGGGCTCCATAAATTTCCTTCTTGAAGAACGTGTGCGTACAACAGAATGGATTCGCTTCAGCCAAAGGCAACTTAGTGCTTGTGCCTCTGCTCTAGGAGGGCGCCGGGGGGAGGGAGGGACCCACTGGGCCTCTGGGGACGTGCACTCAGGTGGGCAGAGGGGACTCACGACTGGAGGCTTGAGGATAGGTTCCAGACAGGCAGCCCCAGAATAAAGGGCTGGGGCGCTTCAGAGTGGGGGGCACGCTGGCCAGTGTGGCTGCAGCAGGCTTCCTGGAAGAGATGGCTGGAGGAGGCACCCAGGGCACACGCCGCAGCCAGCAGGCAGGCTGAGGGTGTGAGACCCGTTGTGGGGGGCCTGTGCACACGTGTGTACGTGCTTGCCTGCACCTGGGCCTGGGCGAGCGCCGGGCTCCTGCTTGTCGGGGACATCCCGTCTGTCTGTCCGTCACAGCCAACCCCTGGGTAATGTTCAAGAGACGCCCTCCGCCACCCACCTGGACCACTACCTGTACCGCCTGCGCACCTGTCACCTGAGCCAGATCACTGAGGCGGCCCAGGCCCTGAAGCTCGGCCACAGTGAACTCCCCACCGCCCTGGAGCAGGCCGAGGACTGGCTCCTGCGTCTCCGTGCCCTGGCAGATGAGGTAGCTGCCCCTGAGAGGTGCCTTCCTTCCTGCCTGGAGTGTCAGAACTGGGAGGGATGTGGGGAATGTCTGGACCATGATCCACACTGGCTCCATTGCTGGGTAACATTGGGCAGGTGACTTAACCTCTCTGAGCCTCCGTGTCCCCATTCACAGAAGGAGGACAGAGGATGCAATGGGATACTGGGTGTTGTAGGGCCCAGCAGAGCCTGGCGTTTAGTAGGTGCTCGATAAATGCCCCCAAATGTGCTCGATAAATGTGCTTAATAAATGCTGCCAAAGTACGTCAGAGACAGAGCTGGGACCAGAACCGGGGCTCCCAGCTCTAGGTTCAGTGCCAGGGGCTGCTCCCCCAGGGGCCCAACTCCTTCTGCCCACCAACCTGTCTACCCCTGGCCCCAAACCTGCCTCTCATGGGACCCTGCATTTCCTGCCCTCCTGGATATCCTTGAGCCCCAGGCCTGAGGAGGCTGCACCTGCAGTAACTCTGCATCTATACCCTTGCCTCTCTGCCCCTATCCAGCTCTGCAGGGAAGCAGGCAGGCCACAGACTTGTCCAGAATGAGGAGGAAGGTCTGCTCATATGTCACAGGTGGACACAGCTGCCACCCACCCTGGCCAGAGCCACCTGGGACCCCCGGGGAGAGGGATGGTGAGGAACGATCTCCCCAGAAGGAGTGTGCAGAGAAAGGCAGGGCCTGCGAGTGGCTTCTGGAGGAGTGACTTGCTGAAGGGGAGAAGGGAGTCCAGGAGGTGGAAGGGGTGCTCAGGAGGGGAGGCAGCCTGAAATGTTGGTCCCTGAGAGTCAGCTTTGGCTCATCCCCAAGTGGGGCCTTGGACGTGTGGCCGGTTACCTGGGGGCCACTGTGTTGCTCAGCCCCAGGACGACCCCTGGCAGTGGCTGTGGACCATCCCTTTGGGAGGGTCACAGGCTGCCTTCCATGTCTTGGCCCAGACCCCGGAACTCTCACGCAGATTGTGTTATGGCTGGGAGTGGTTAAGGTGAAAGGGGTGCTATGGACTGTGAGGGAGACGGGAGAGAGCCTTTCTCAAATTTGAGTGTGCATCAGAATCCCCCGAAGGCCTTGTTAAAACTGGGTACAAACCCCACCTGATCCCGCATGTCTGGGACGGGGCCTGAGAATCTGCATTTCCAGTGCGTTTCCAGGTGGTGCTGCGGCTGCTCTGGGGACCACACTTTGAGAACCCTTGGGATCGTGGTTCGAAACACACATTTGGAATCAGAAAACCCTAGTTCCTAACTTCTTTGAGCCTGAATTTCCTCACCTGTGCCTGCCTCTGGGCTTGCTGTAGGGATGAAGGGACACAGCCTAGGAGGTGTTGAGGGAGTGTGCCAGCCATCAGCTCTCAGCAGGAGCCTGGCTTCGAGACCCAGCCCTGCCCCGCTGACCACACCGCTCAGCAGCCTTGGGAGAAGATGGACTTAGCCAACTGGCCGCCTCTCCTGAGTGTGGCAGCTGGGAGCAGTTCTCACGCCTAGAGGCTCAGAGGGGCTCAAGGGCCCTGCAGTCTGGGCTAGTCCCCATTTTCAGAGCCCAGTGTCAGCAGGCCCAGAAAAGGGCCAGACCCCCAGGGTCCCCGCTGTTAGAGGGGGGAGGGATCGTGTGTCCTCTGGGAAGGCGGTCAAGGGGGTGGCTGGGGGTGGGAGCTGGGAGGAGAGGCCTGGGGAGAGGGGGCTGAGGGTGTGGGCTGGGCGGTACCATCTCCACCCTGACTGCCACCCTCTCTCCAGCCCCAGAACAGCCTGCCTGACATCGTCATCTGGATGCTGCAGGGTGACAAGCGGGTGGCATACCAGCGGGTGCCCACCCACGAGGTCCTCTTCTCCCGACGGGGCACCAGCTACTGTGGCAAGAATTGTGGAAAGCTGCAGACGATGTTTCTGAAAGTGGGTTATTTCTCCTTAAGTCATGGTCATACTTTGTCACCCCCAGGGTGGTCCGCACCCCTTCTGTTTCCCCTCCTGTTCTCTGTCAGACTCCGAGTTTTTAGACTCTGCTCTTGGAAGGGACCGAGGGCTTGCATAAAAAGACTTCCCTTCTCCCCTCTCCCCACAAAGTCCCTAGACCCCATGCACCTGGTCTGGAAAGGGAGCAGGTGAGAATTGGAACCCGGGGTGCTGGGAACGAAGGAGGGGCTGACTCCCGAGGCTGTGCTCCCCTCCAGCCAGCTCCCTGGTGGGGGGCCTCAGCCCTCAGCTCCCACCGCCAGCCTTTGGGAGCCCGGGCACAGACTTGCCTCCCCCCTCCCACCTCCCGAGGGTTTGGCTTCAGGTGCAGTCACACGTGGGTTCAGGTTCCTCCCTGGGGGAAGGCTGGTGTCTGGGCACCGGCTGTGCCTATGGCTCTGCTCCATCAGAGATCTGGGAGCAGGTAATCCTGTCCCTCCAGTCACCCCACTCCACGTCTCCTGCCCTTTGTCCTCCTGCCATCTTCTCTCAGCCTTGGGGGGTGGGTAACAGGGAAGTGAGCCGGTGCCTGGAGGTCCCCGTCCTCCTCTCTGGGTTCATGTGGGGACACAGAGCCCAGGCTGCTTGGTCGGGACAGAATTCGGGGAAATCTGAGCTGTGGCTGTCGCGGCCCAGGGGAGCGTCCCGTGGGGAGGGCCATCCCTCACCATGCATGGCTGACTCCAGATGGCTCCGCCGGCATCGTAAACCGCCTGGCCTTCAACCCTCTCTCCCCACGTGTCTCTTCCCATCCACACCAGGACCTCCTTCCATCTCACCTCTTCCACGAAGTCGCTGTGGACTAACCTTAGCCTCGAACCTCTGAGTGGCTATTGGTCGACCCATTCGTACACTGATCAGTCATTCTTGCTGCCCCCTGAGGTGGGCAGAGGAGACAGGTTTCAAAGGCCCGGAGCGTGTGGACAGGTTGCAGGGCTGGCTGGAATCCTGTGTGGTCTTGGGCAGATTGTCTAACCTCTCTGAATGCTTTTTTCCCACCTGTAAAACAAAGATCAGGCTGCCCTGATCACAATTTTGAGGATGGAATTAGCACACAGGTCAAGGGTCTGACTGGAACTAGGTGATCAATGAATATCAGTTTTTTTCTCCTCTTCTCCCTTTTTCCTTCTGGGGCGAGGAGGCTCTACCAGCACCATGACTGGAGGCCAGCGCAGGGCCAGGGACGATCAGATATCTGCGTTTGGGTCATTGGTACTTCAGAGGAGAGCCGAATTTGCCTAGAAAGAGGGCGGGGGTGTCAGGCAGCGGGCTGCCCCTCCCACCTCGGGGCATGTTCCTCGTGAGATCCTAACCTCCTAGCATCCTGCTTTCCTCCCTCCCAAGCCAGCTCCTTGCCTGGTAGGGCAGATGGGAAAGGAAGTCAAGGAGCGGCCACATCTGAATGGGGTTAACTAGGGAGGGCTGTCAGGCTACAGTGGAGGTGGGGCTGCAGGAGTGGGCCTGGTGGATGCCGGTGAACGGGATCGGTCTCTGACCTCTTGGCCCTGCAGCCTCGGGGAAATGCAAACTGAAAAATTTCCCTGATCCCAAACAAGGAAAAAAAAAAAAGATATAGGATTGTTTCTCGAAGTCTTCCCCACTGAGTTTATGAGCCCCGCCAGTAGCTCCTGAGCAAGCTCTACAAAAATGTTGGCAGCAAGCAGAGACCAAGAAAACATTGGTGTTTCTTAACTTAAACCAAAGTTGGAAAAAATGAGCACCAGCAGAGAGGGAGAGGAGCCCCAAACTAGACATTTCTTTATTTGCTGTTGCTATTTTGGGTCCAGCAGG